>NW_026126183.1:0-194228 GCF_943737965.1 Phodopus roborovskii | reverse complement strand
TGCCAGCCCAGAGTGTGCCAGAGTCCAGAGACTCAAGAGAAACAAACCTCTTGTCAGTGAGGGGAAGGTCCTGATATCTTTGTCTTTTAATGTAAATTCCATCTCACCTTTGAATAGTCCTTTTGTCTTCAGAAATCATTTTCCAGCATTTATTTCAGTAAATTGTCCCACAGCACACACGTAAGATACATAGGCTATCTCCTGCATGCTGTTAGTTTCTTCGGAGCAATACTTGCTATAAGGACAGGCACCTTGCCCAGTGCTGTTTCATCTAATCCTTACAACAGCTTCATAAGGTAGATAATGAGTGTTTCATGCACCCATAAATATACTGAGGTTTGATCAGTAGATGTTATAATTTGGATATATTTTTGGTAGTGCTGGGGGTGAAACCTAGGCCTAGTGCCTGCTACACAAATTCTGCCCTCCTGAGTGTTGTGGAGGGGAGAATTGTTGTGTTTTGGAGTTAGGATCTTGGTATGTGGACCTAGGGTGGCCTAGAACTCACTATGTAGCCCATGCTAACCTTGAACTAGCAATTCTTGGAGCTTAGTTTCCCCAATGCTTTGATTAAGATGTTTTGTGATTACAGATGTGTGCCACCTAGGAACCCCCAAAGGCTCAAATGTTAGAGGCATGGTCTGCAGAGTGGAGATGCAGCCTGATAGGACTTCTGGTCATTGGGTGTGTTGTATTCTTGAAGGGAACAATGGAACCCTAGTCCCTTCTTCCTCCTCCCCACTATTTCTTTCAGTCCTGGTCACAGAGTGGGTGGTTGGGCTGTGTTACACACTGCCCATTATGATATGAACTGTCTCTACATTGTCCAAAATCAATGGGTGCAATGCATTTGGTCAGGAAGCTTCAAGTCTATGAGCCAAATTATCCCTTTTCTCCTTAGAAGTTTGTATCAGGTGTTTTTTTTTAAATAGTGACAGAAAGCTGACTAAAATGTTACACTACACATGGCTATACATGGTAGAGTTGGGCTTCCACTCAGGCTCAGATTGACATTAAAGTTATAATCACTAATGTCATAATCACTAATGCTCTTAGTAATGATTGCTGTATGTACTCTGTAAGAGTACTTTGGATTATGCAAAGGATGAACTCGGGGCCAAATAGGTTGGGTGGCTTGCCCAGTACCAGTGGGCCTAACTTTGCATCTTTCAACCCTGCCTCATGTTTACCTCCCATGTTCTCAACTATATCATCAATCATGTGCTTTCCTATCCATGGGAACTATGTTCTACATACCTGTGGTCACCATGACCTTAGAATGCCAGAGCATAGAAACATGTAAGGAGGTCTTATTCCATCAAGGTCAGAGCTAATTTTTGATCATTATGAGACCCACTCTGTACAAGGCTAAGCCAAGATGGAAAGAAGGCAAGCAGCTTACTCCAAGATCCCTGCTGTACCAGGATCAGAGAAATTCCTCGAAGTTCTTAACTTTCAAGTCTGGGCTTGTTTCACTTGTATACTAAGCATGTGCCCACAAAGCAGCAACAAAAGCAATATGGGTCCAAAGGAATCAGACAAAGGAACCCCAGTCTGCTCCTGGCTTCTTTTAAATTGGATCTATGGAGTCTTCCTGGCAGGGGTAAAGTGAGGTGGCTAAAGAGGTCACGGGCCCACAGGGATAAGATGCTTGAAAAATTATAGCCCTTGGTAAATGGAGGGAAGATAATATCAGGGGTTTAAAGGCTAGAAGTGTGTTTCTATAGAGGCTCTGTGGGGTTCTGGGGGTAGGGGTAGAATAAGGGCAATAGCATAGACAGAATTGTAAACACATTCCTGTTTTAGCCATGAAGCCAACACTGAGTAAGAACCTGCCAGGCTTTGGGCTTGAGGTTCAGGGCTACCTGATGCTCAGGGCCATCATGTCTACAGAATGATGTAAGGCAAGGGTCTGGTCAGTTCAAGCAAGAAGCTGATGTACATATAAAATGAGCTGAGCCACTGATCCCAAATATCAGACTGTGAACAATGTTTGTCTACCGCGTCTGTACTGCCTGGTTTGGGAAGCCCTGTTTTGGAGCACTAGTGTTGCTTATTGTCACAGTCCCTTGTGGGACTGGGAAGAACAGAAAGAAGAGTCAGAAAGTGCATTTGGCTGGAGATCTCAGTTGGAAGTGTTCCAGTCCAGGCCTTTTGAATCCTGTAATAATTCACATGTATTACATTATGTTTGTGATGTGTATTACAACGTTAAATTGTTAAGGGTGTATATCTTAAAATACTACAACTTGGCTTGGCAGTGGTGGCGCATGCCTTTAATTCTAGCAGAGGCCAGCCTGGTATACAGAGTGAGTTCTAGGACAGGCTCCAAAGCTGCACAGAGAAATCCTCTTTAGAAACAACAACGACAACAGCAATAAGACAAAACAAAACAAAACAAAAACACAACAAACAAGCAAACAAAACAAAAAAACCCTACAACATTTTTTTTGATGTTTTGAAACTAGTTTTTCCTATGTAGCCCAAGGTGACTCAGAAGCCTCTCAAGATTCTGGGCAGATTCTGTGATTATAAGCGTACACACCTGTGAATGACAACATTAGGAAAAAGATTTAGTCTTTTTTTTTTTTTTTGTGACAAGGTCTTTCTGTGTAGCCTTGGCTGTCCTGGATCTTGCTCTGTAGACCAAGATGGCCTTGAACTCACAGAGGTCCACGTGCCTCTTTCTTCTGAGTGCTGTGATTAAAGGTGTGCTTCACCATGCCAGGTTCCAAAATTTAGATCTTTATTTAATTTTATTTTGACTTAATTTTATTTTATGTGTATGGATGTTTTGATTTTATGTATGTCTATGCAACGTTCATGTGCCTGGTACCCACAGAGGCCAGAAAACATAATTGGACTCCCTGGAATTGGAGTCACAAACAGTTATGGGCTGCTATGTGGGTGCTGGGAACGAAACCTGGGTTTGCTGGAAGAACATTCAGTGATCTTAACCTCTGGGCCGTCTTTATATAAGATCCTAACAGAATGCTAAACATAATGATTGTGGTTGACTCCATCCACCCTCAGTTGTTAATAACACAATGACACAGACTAGGTAAGCTTTAAGGAAAAGAGGTTTATTTAGATTCACATTTCTGAAGGTTTGATATTTAAGGATAGGCCTTATTGTTTTGGCTTTTGGTGATGGCCTTCTAGTTAGCATAGTCCTGAGGTGATACAAGGCAAGAGATAAGGAGTGTGTGTGCTTATTTCTTGTGATCCATCTTTTCTTATAGAGATACAGGGATTCAGTTGTGATAACTCTGTCCTGATGACTTTACCTAATCTTAATCCCTACCAAAGGCCCTACTTCTAAACACCACACTCTGGTTAAAATTCTATATTCCTGCTGCCTTATAAGGGGGATTCAATTTCAACACACAAAGCCTTGAAGATGTATCCAAACCACACCCAAGCCATCATCATGTACAGAAAAGTGTGATAATAAACTACACCAACAAAACTGGTACCAAAAATTATTAGGAAGAGGAATGCCAGTCTAAAAACATGTCATGGGGGCAGAAATAAGACTGGATTCCACAGATGAGATTGGGAAATAATGACATTTCAAGCTTATCAAGATCAACTTAAGTTTAAGTATATGTCATGAAGAGAGTAAGGCTCAGGAAGCTGAAAGCACTGTGCGATTATTGTAATCGGTGTAATAAAAAGCGGAATGGCCGATAGCTAGGCAGGAAGAGTTTAGGTGGGAATTCCAGGGACAGAGAGGACTCTGGACAGAGTCACCAGCCAGATGCAGAGGGAAACAGGATGGGTAGACAGAGTAAAGGTAATGGAGCAATATAAAAGAATGTAGATTAAAAGATGTGGGTTAATTTTAGTTATAAGAAGTAATTAGGAACAAGCCTAAGCTAAGGCCAAGCTTTGATAATTAATAAGTTTCTGTGTCATTATTTGTGCCTACAAAGCACATCACCCAAAGTCATCAATTTATTAGCAATAGAGTAACATTTTCCTTGCTACTGCACAAAGCCTTATGATATTAGAGTGACACAGGGCTGTGGCTCTATGTGTCAGAAAGAGAGCTGAGAAAGACATCATGGTTTTAAGCCTGTACCTCCATCACAGATAGTGCATGGATGCAAGTTTCCTAATATTTCCTGGATCCTCTTCATTTTTTGAAAGGGAGATAAGATTAGGGGGAACACTTTGAAGAGCATCACCAAGGCCTGAGCCTCAGGTACTTGGAAGCCCTCCACAACTCTTCCATGCAGTAAGCCTGTGGGATGGTCCAGCTCTCCCAAAGTATGCCCACCAGGTAGGTTTTAGTAGAGCCGCAAATATTGGAAAAGGCTAGCCCTCCTGGCTCCCATTGTAGGCTGCTGCCATCTATATGGTTGGCTTTCCCCAGGGGCCAGGGTGGTGTTAATGGAAGGGATGATCAAGCATCAGGGTAAAGAAAAACAGAAGTTATTTGTTGGAATGATTGTTCTTTTGAAGGACTGAGCTCTGTGGCAAGAAAAGCTCTTTCAGAAAAAAATAATATTTTGCACAAAAGATTAACTATGCATTTGTGTTTGAGGTTTAGAAGAAAAGAATATGGATGCAGTTTTGCAGCCAGTTATATCAGGCTGACGAAGGGAATAAATGAGAGAGGGGATGTGCATACGTACAGCACTACCTTCTATTTAGAAGGAGTCCATTTTTCAAAGTTGGGTTTCCTGGAGCTTGAAGCTGGGCTGCTTCGGAGCAGAGGTGGGGCTCATCAGAGATGATTGCCTCTGCACCCACTTGTTCAAGTGCTGAAGCTGACCGCCGATCAACTTCTCCACTCCACTCACTGGCTTCTGCTATTATCCTCAGTTACCACAAGAGCTACTCTTCACTATGAGTGCTAGGAAAGGAATTACTCTGTCCCCTCATGCTGGGCTGCTTGCTCTCTGCATTGCCTGCCAAGCCCAGGAAAACGCAATAATGCACAATTGAAGGCCAAGAAAACTGTTTGGTGTGCTATCTGGGCCTCTTTGTTAGAGGTGGGTGTGGAGACACTAAAGAACAGTATGGCAATTGAGTACCCAGATGAAGTGCCTCGCAAACTAAACCTGGAGACTGGCTCCATCACTCTCCACCTGTATCACTTCAGGTGAGCAACTTAATCCCTTTACACGTATTTTTCTACTGTGAAAGAATAGGAGAAATAGTCATGTCACAGGATGGAGGTAGACGGTGCAGTAGTGGGAAGAACATGTAATTTATTACCCAAAGCCCGTTAACTTTGATAGGAAATTTTAATTTTAACAAGTAGAACAGGATAAGGGCCATAAACAGGGACATCCAGTCACTCTATTTGATTTCTGCAATAGATTTCTATGGAACTTGGTACAAGTGGCCTCTTCTGGGGCTCATTTTGCCCACCTTTAATGAGAAGGAATTAGAATGCAAGGGGTAGGCTAGTAATTAAATTGGGGTTAAGCCGGACTTCTTGGCGCAGGCCTACAATTTCAGCTGCTGTGGAGGCCGAGGCAGGGAGATCTTGAGTTCAAGGCCAGCATGGGCAGTATAGAGAGACTCTGGCTGGAAACAACAACAATGTTTAGGGGACTTGAGAGAGAGAGCTCAGAGGAGATTTCTCCCAGCTTGCATACGGTGCGAGGCGCACTCCCTAGTAGCACACACAGAATAAAGGCATTAAGGTTGATGAGTGGTTCATTAAGGTTCATTAGGAATTGAATTTATTGCAGTGAGCACTGTCTTTAATTACTGACGGCTGAGTAAAATACGGGTTTCCAGTCCCTAAAACGAGGACAAAATCCTGATATTCTCTGGTCTTTGGATTTATGCAATGAGGAAGAAGAGGCTGGATACTTGTTCAGAATTCTCCATCACCTAAGATGTTACAGAGGTGGGGCTTGTCATGTGGGAAACTGAAACCCTAGGTCCCAAAGTTCTGGAGACATGGTGGGATCTCTGTTCTCCATGAAAGAGGGCTTCCTCCCTCTAGGGTCAGCAGGAAAGTTAGGCATTGGGGTAGATGGAGACAGAGCAGATCCATTCTCCTCTCTCAAGAAAACTCGACATCACATCCAAGTATTTACAAGCAGTCTGATAAAGAAGACTCAGAGACTGAATAACAGCACTGACCAGGCTTTTCAATGAGATTCAGTGAAACACCTCTGCGTCATAGAGCTTAGTGAAAATAGAATCTGCAAAACAAGCTTTCCATAACACACATGGGAAAAGAGGCCAGGGAGGGGAGAAGAGACACAGTGCCTGAACACCTGTATGTTAATTCTCAAGATCAATGGAAGCTAAATCACAGATACAGGTGTGAGGAAGAAAAATTCTGGACCTCAGTATCAAGTCACTCACTGAAGTTTTGCCATTTATTCGGCTCCTGGGTCCACATATCATACCACTAGAGAGGGAGAGAGAGAGAGAGAGAGAGAGAGAGAGAGAGAGAGAGAGAGAGAGAGAGAGAGAGAGAGAGAGAGAGAGAGACAGAGAGGGGGGGTGGGGATATCGAGTTCACATGCAAGTTCTAGGACTGGGAGTATCATCATTGGTGGGACACTTGAATAGCATGCAGAACCTAGAGTGTGTCCAGCACTACCAAGAGAAGGGACGGGAAGAGATGAGGGCAGGGGAAGGGAGAGTAAAGAAGGGAAGAGGGGAGGGGTGAGAGGGAGGAAAGAAGAGAAGATTTTACTTCCCTTGTAAAAACAGCAGAGGCCTCAAGAGTGACCTTAGAGCCCAGACATGACACTCCCTGAAGATCACCCACATCTCTTGTCTGACCTGAATGGGGGAGACCAACTGCTCCCCAAAGCTAATTACCTGACAACTCAGAACTGACAGAGATGGGCACATCCCGGGTAGTGTCCTCAGCACAGGGCTGTCCCAGGGCCTCCTGTGGTGGCTCTTCTGGGTTCACACTGCCTGGTGCCTTTCTTCAGCCTGGGGAGCAACTGGGCTTGCATGCTCTTCCCTAGGTGGCCCCCAAGCTCTGAGAAGGCCCACTTCTTCCCACTGTGCACTTACCAGCAATTCTGTCCCTATGAATAAATAAAGCTGCCAGATTCAATCCTGCTCTCTCTCTCTCTCTCTCTCTCTCTCTCTCTCTCTCTGTGTGTGTTCCCTCCCCTCTGTATGTATGTGCTCCCTCTCTCCCTCCCAACCTTTCTCCCATCCTCCCTTTCCTCCCCCCCCTCTCTGTGTGTGTATGACTCCTCTACCCCCTCTGGATATTCCTGAGGTGGGTCTCACAAAGTTTGTTGTTGCTTTTCAGATAGCTTCTCATATATCCTAGGCTGCCACAAACTTATATATTTGAAGATGACTTTGAACTCGGTATCTCCCTGCCTTCACCAACTAGTTGAATGGCAAGTAGCCAGCTTGCCCCGTGATGACTCACCTACATACTTCCCGGAGGCGGCTTCTGCTGAAGCATGGGGTTCAAGAGCACAGAGATGTTGTGCTGGGGAAAATTCCTGTCACTAATGCAAGCGTTTTGGGGACAATCGATATCCTTATCTAGACACACGACTTGACCAGAGGAAACAAGGCTCAGAGACAGTAGGAAGCAGGCAGGAAGAGCCTCCCCGACAGGAAGGTGATGTAAACCCAGGCACCATTTATGTACCAGGGAGTGTGTATGGCTCTTTGGCTGAGGTCGTAGAGACCTCAAAGCTCCCATAAGGGACCTAGAGACTCTCTGGTCTCTTCAGTGTAAAGAAAAGGAAACAGACCCAGACAGGGTCCCAAAGCAACACACCATCAGAGGAGAGGCCAGGACCTGTGGCTGGGCCTCTTCACCCAGAGCAGGCTCCTGTCCTCCAAGCAGAGAAAACCCCTTACCTCACTCCCTGGGCAGAGAGCTGACTCTACAGTATCTTCCTGAATGGGTTATGACTTCCTGTGGCCCTCAGAGAAAGCCAAAGGCATTTCCTCCAAGGTACCTAGATTCAGGCTGTTCCATGGACTCTCCTGGCCTCTTCTGTGGACAAGAGGGACCACCGTTGATTACTCTGGAGTGTCTGGTGATTGGTCTTGCATACAGACTGGGTTTTCTCCCCAAAGACTGTCTTGTAATTGCTGCCAACCTCTCCCAAGGAGGTCCTTCAGTCAGGCTAACAGGCAGGCGGCCCCCATTTGGAAAACACCTTCCTAATGTCTCTGGGGTTCTCACTGGACCGGGAGCATGACACCCAAGTGTCAAGGTCCCCATAGTCTTCAAGCTCAAGGGAGAGTGAGGCACATGTACCAAGGATAAACCCCTAGGAGGAGAGAGGTGGGCCAGGCTTGAGTTCAGAGGAAGCAGGAGTATGTTGATCTTTGACATATGCTAGGGAAGACCGAGAGAGGCCTAGGGGTGATTGTGGTGGAGACCTTCCCTACTGCCTTCCCGAGGCTTCCTTTGAGACTGCCATAAGAACCCAAAGCTAGCATGTGTCTGGGGACACCCAGTTCTTCATGTCACTGCATTGACTCTCAGTGCCATCTTGGAACTGAGTATCCAGCATGGCCTTAAGTAGCAGGAGACACAGCTCCCACAGGTCTGAGGAGGAGCCGGTGGATCTGTGGTTCCCATCACTCCGTCTGTTCTGGAGGGGACACCTATAGAAAATGTGTGCGCTATGGAAATTCTCCACAGGCGACTGTCCTATTGTGGGACCCTCTATTATATAGCTTTGGCTGTCCTGGAACTCACTACATAGACCAGGCTGGCCTCGAACTCACAGAGATCCACTTGCCTTTGCCTCTCTAGTCTTGGGATTAAAGGCATGTGCTACCACTGCCTAAATGTGCAATCTTTTCTTGAGGGAGGAGGCAGAATCTTCTAGTGCTGCCCATTGGAAAAAGCACAACTGTGCATTTTTATGACATTGATGAGATGTGAGACATTTGACACTCAGTATTTGATGATGTCATAGGATAACACTCATCTTAGGCCTTATAATGTCAGCAGGGCTGAGTGACAAGGGTCCTTGCCCTTGTGGACTGCATCCTCTAATTCCTAAGGATCCACTGCTGAGATGAATGGCTGGGAGCTGACCATCTCTGGGTGATGTGTACAGGGAGCGCTCATCACACTGTTCTTGTGTTTAGATTTGCCTTTTTTCTATAACAGCCGGCTTTACCTGTGGGACACAGAAAGTTCTCAAGGAAGGTGTTACCCAAGTGTGGCAGCACTATCAGCATTGTGGGTGTGTAGGCAGCAGTTTGTGCCTGCAGACAGCTAGTGTGCTGCCTCACTTCAGCCCCTCATTCTGGAGGCATCCATGCTGCTCCTTTCAGCCTGAGGAGGCAGGTTTGCATGCTGGGCAAAGCCCTTTCCTAGGGAGAAGGGGGGGGGGGTAAGAAGCAATAAAGCCGCCCAGAGGAAGGAAGGAGCTTGCTCTGAACATGGGGTGAGAGGTGGCTCTCAGTCTCCTGTGGCTCTCAGTTAATTTCCTGTGCCTCCTTTTCTGTTGCTCCTGCCAGGGCCCTCTCCATTCCTGGGGGTGCCTTCAACTGCTGTTTCTGTGAAGATCTTGGAATTCTGGGAAAATGTCCCTAAGGGCAGCACACAGTCAATTTCTGGAAAGGCCTCTTCTGGTGCTTCTGAACTCTTGACTATTTGAAAAATACTGGGAAAGCTGGTCGCCAAGTAGTAATTCTCCCCAGGTGACCACCCTGTGCCAAGACCTTCTCATAAGGCAGGAGGCTCCTTTAGGGGTGGGTAATTTTTTTTTTCTCGCCATTGCTTAGTCGACAAGGCCCAAGCCTCCTATTGTTTGATGGCTTAGCAGTTTCAAGGACGCTAATCATCTCAGGGACTCTGTGTTGTGGCTCTGATCTAGATCTAACTGTGTGAGCCTAGGCCATTCTAGATAATCTATATTTGTGATTTTTCTTGTGCGGTTTCACTTCCTCCCCAGTGAGCTGTGATTATCATGTACTCACACATCCCAAGCGGGGATTGCTCTCACCCAGGGTTCCAGGGGCCTACTCCCACCTATAATGCCTCAGTGGAAGACCGAACACACAGCCAGTGACTTCTGTCCCTCTCAGTGGAGGTTTTTCATAGCTAGAGCCACTCTGTTGTCCTCGTGATTTGCCTTCCACTATCCCGGACAATTTCATTCAAAGGGTCTCCTGGTTGGCACTCTGGTGGTGGGTGAGGTCATTTAGCTGTCCCAGCAATCAACCTTTCAAGATTCAGCATGCAAGAGAGGAAGGGTGTAATGGTTCTAAAACAAAAGCACCATGGAAGGAGCAGATAGCTGAGAGAGCTGGGCCCAGACAGCCCCCTCTTTCTGCAGCATCCGTGTGGCTCCTGGTTGCTAGGAGCAGGCGCTTCTGTTGCTAAGTAACCAGAGGCTGGTGGATTAAAATCAATTTCCTGAGCTCACTGAAAGGGGGAGGGAGAGGAGATGGAATGCAGATGCCTTGGGAAGATCTTCACTGCCTGGAAGCCTTGCTGAAAGATGAGGAGGGTGACTGTGCACCAAGCAAGCACCCCGTACAGAGGCCTAAGAAGATTCTGGCAATTAAGAAGCCGATTAGAGCACTAATGAATGCTATTGCTGCTCCGTTGTGAAGCCCTAGGGAAAGCGGCCAATCCCTCAGGTCTTTATGATCTGATTGGTCCAGCTTGGATTAGACATAGGTTTCTTTCCAAAGAAGAAATTGGAACTATAGGGTCTATGTGTTGTCAAGAGTTCTGGAATTAAAGTCCAGGTAAACGGCAGGAACCCTTGGGCATATAACCACCTATCTTTTGCTTAGATAATAACCCCAGTGAATGGGGATGGAGAGAGGGCTTGTTGTTCTTGCAGAGAACCTGGGTTTTGTTCCCAGAATCTACATGGTAGATTACAACCATTTTTATCTCCAATTCTCGTGCACTCTGCACTCTCTTCTGACCTGTGTGAGCACCAGGCGTTCATGTGGCTCAAGTATATATTCAGGCAAAAGATATAAAATAACCTTTAAAAATCTAAAAATAAAACAAAACAAATCTGAGCGAGGACAGGATGATCTTTTCCTCATTAAGGACACCTTCGTGGACCTTCCACACAGGATGCACTTTGTCCTCTGGACCCTGTCCTTGTTCCTGGGGCTCCTTCCTGTGAGGTTTAAGGGAATTCCAATCCACCTCTCTGTAGAGGCCAGTAGTGCTCTGTTCTGTGAACTCCATCCTCCACCCTTAGTCACCTTTCAGGAGCAAACTAGGGTTAGAAACTATGAGGATGTGGCCTCAAGTGTTAAATTTTAATCTTCCCCTTCCCATTTTGTCTTTAGTCCTCTTAAAGCATGAGCCACGTGGATAAATACATTGGCAGTATCTAGCATCGAATTCTGTTGTCAATTTCTAGGCTTCTTCTGTTTTCCCGCTTAGATGAGGACCTCTTGGCCTAGACCAGAGTTGTGGAGCATAGCGAAAAAACATGTTTGTTCATGAGCTTCACAGACTTACATAGCAGATCTTTGTTCAAGAATTAGACATGTAAAAAGCTTGGGAATCCTAGAGAAGCAAGTCTATCTGCTGAAGTTTAGTCAAAAGATCAGCTGCTTAAGGATGCTGGAGATGCACTTAGTAGAGTGCTTTTCTGGCTTGAGCAAGGCCCTGGGTTTGATCCCCTTACTGCATAAACTGGGCATGGTAGGGCATGCTTGTAATTCCAGCATTGGAGTGATAGAGACAGGAGTATCAGGAATTCAAGGTCATCTTTAGCTCCATAGTGAGTTTGAGACCCTGTCTCAAAATAAAATAAAATAAAATAAAATTCACCTAAGATCTCTGGAAATTATCTTAATTGCCTACAGCAAAACTTTAGTAAATCCTGGTAAGAATTACAAGAGTCTATGGTACTTGCACCCTCATCTGCTCCTGTCCAACTTAGTACAAATTGGAGTAATTTTGAAAGAAGGAACATCCATGAGAAAAGCTCCCACTAGATAGGTCTGTGGACAAGCCTGTGATGCATTTTCTTGATTGATGATTGATATGGGAGTGTGTAGCCCACTATGGGTGGTACTGCCCTTGGGCTGATTGTCCCGGGTGCCTTAAGAAGGCAGGCTGAGCAAGCCAGTACGCAGCACTCTTCCATAGTATCTGCTTCCAATTGTTGCTCTGACTTCTTTTAGTGATGGACTGTGATGTGGAGTTGTAAACTGAAATAATCCCTTTCCTTCCCAATTTGCTTTTGGTCATTGTTTTAATCAAAGCAATCAACACTCTAAGACACATCCCCAACCCCCAGCTCAGTATCTATGAGAGTTTGATTCCGGTATTTCCTCTTCTTGTAGCTCTTGCTACAGGGCAACAGTTTGACCCAGAAGGGATAGGCTGCTGGAATTTCTCTTCCCCTGAAACTTTCTTTTTTGTAATCTCTGAAGCTTTATACTACTTCTAGGGGAGGGACATGAGGTCTAGGGGGTCCTTTTCCCTCTATATTCCCATTATTAAGGATGGGACACTGTACTTCAAAAATGACAGGTCAGTAATATTGTGTTCAGACCATCTCTACTCCAATCCACTCATGGGGAGAGGTTCCATGCTAAGAGAGAAATGTGGAGGGAACGGTGGCTTCCATTCTTTTGCAGCAGCCAGCACACTGAACAAGTGGTACCCTTTCCCTGCTTCCAGGTCTAATGTACCGAGCAGAGGTTATGTGCAGGAGGAGATACAAGCTTTAAGAATAGACAGTTCGTGGTTTATGGTGCTACAGCATTTGCCTAACATCTTCAAGAACACAGGATTGATTTCTAGTGCCACTGGTATGGAAAAAAATAACAGATCAGGGAACCTTTTGTCTAAAAGAAGAGTGGTGAAATGATTGCCTAAGGTATTTGTCAGAAGAAGGAAGCACTCATCGTTCAATAGTTAAGAGGACTCCAGTAACAGCTGCAGAGTGTTTAGAGCAGATACACGTTTAACAGAAAGAACCAGAGCAAAAGCTAAGAAAAACTCCTTAAGGTCTGAATAAGCCTCAGAGACAGTTGAAACCCTGCCCTAGTAATGGCCCTGATTTTAATTGGATGAGATTGTAGAATAATTTATACTCCAGGGCATTGTTAAAAATGCTATAGTGGAATTATGAAGCAATTAGTGCAGGCTAATAGGTGGGTGTGATATCACTAGAGATAGATTATCCAGGGGCTAAAAAGGAATCTCAAGGAAAGAGGCAAAGCTCCACTAAAATACAGTAATCGGAGTGGCAGAAGCCTCATGCATGGCCGAGATTGGGATCTCTGAAGGGCAGCCTAAAGGCTGCACAATGCAGGGAAGTAGACTCTTCTGAACTCATGTAGCAAAGTCAGTAACAATATCAGCATTTGTACTGTATGCTATTTGAAATGTCCAGTTTTCAAAACATTTATGGGACATGTAAAGAAACAGGAAATTGGCAGATAAACAGGAAAAAAGCAAGCAATAGTGTCTGGAGGGGGTAGATGATGCACACAGAAGACAAAGCAGCTGTTATAACTGTTTTTAAAGCCTATAATTCACACTGCCAGAGAAAGTAGGATACAAGGAGGAATCTAACAGATTCATACAAGGTCCCTCACAGAAGGGGAAAGGGGTAAGATCTCCTGAGCATATTGGGAGTGGGGGGGGGGCAGTGAGTGGAGAGGGAGCTGGGAGAAAGAGAAGGGGTGGAGAGGAAAGTGTATAGGACTAGGAAGATTGAGTCAGGGGAGGAATAAACAAGAGAGAGAGAGAGACAGAGAGACACAGAGAGAGACCATAAAAGAGGGAGCCATTATAGGCTTGAAGATAAAATTGACTCTAGAGAGATGTCCAGAGACCTACAAGCCTGACCCTGACAATTTGAACAACAGTGGAAAGGATACCATAAATGCCCTTCCCTGATAATGAGATTGATGACTACCTTATATGCCATCATAGAGCCCTCATCTAGTAGCTGATGGAAACAGAGGCAGACACCACAGCTAAACACTGAGCTGAACTGGAATCTGGATGCAGAGAGGGAGGACAAGACCAGGCTACAGAAACCCACAGAGACAGCTGACCTGAACAAGGAGAAGCTAATGGACCCCCAGACTGATAGCTGGGAATCCAGCATTGGACCGACTCAGAACCCCTGAACATGGGTCTCAGTTATAAGGCTTGGGTAATCTAAGGGACCTCTGACAGTGGAACCAGGATGTATCCCTGGTGCACAAAACGACTTTGGGAGCGCATTCCCCATGGAGGGATACTTCCTTAACCTAGAGGCAGGAGGGAGGGCCTAGTCCCTACTCCAAATGACTTGACAGATTTTGCTGACCCCTCCTGGAAGGCACCACCCTCCCTGTGGAGTGGGGGGGATGGGATAGGAGGGTGGTCAGGGGCATGGGGAGGGAGAGAGAGAAGGAGGGAGGGAGAGAAAGGGAACTGGGATCGAATGTAAGAAATAAATAAATAAAACATAAAAAAGGAACTAAAGAAAACTATACCTAAAGAGCCACGGAATGTAATGACAATGTCATGCCAAACAGACCATCAATAAAGAAATATGAAGTACAAAAACAACCGATAGGAAATTCTATACAGAATAATACCATAACTGAAACAAACAAACAAAAAATTGGTCAAGGGGTTCTGCAGTACATTTGAGGCAGCAGAAGACAACTTAGCAAGATAGAAAAATGGACAAAGCTCAGAGAAATGTGGGGCACTATAAGCACACACATGTATATCCAGTGGAACTTTAGACAGAAGAGGGACAGGGATAGAAGTGAATATTTTAAAATAGTAAAGATGCCCCAAACTTCAAAGACAGACATTAATCTACATAACTAAGAAGCTGTACAAATAACAAATTGAGTGAACATGAGGGGACATCTGATCTATACCAAGTGATGAGAACCAAAACAAAATAAAACAAAAAAAGGGACATCTGAAAAGAAGCAAGAAAAAAATGATTCATCATGATTAATGAATAATAGAGGCCAAAGGCAGTGGAATGATATATGCAAAGAAAACTGTCAATGCCAAATCTTATATATGGAATGCCCAAACTAAGAAAATACATAACGATACAACTTAGATTGGCAGTCACTATGGCCTGGGGAAGTAGATAGTGACACTGATTCTAAAGCATTAGAAATATATTAAGAACAATGACTCATTATCACATACTTAGGGCTGGAGAGATGGCTCAGCCATTAAAGGCTAGGCTCACAACCAAAAACATTATCACATACTTTAAAAAATGAATTCCTTCTGCTGGGAATTTAAGATGAATAAAATTTTAAGCTGGGTATAGTAGTCCATGCCTATAATTCCAGTACTTTGGAGTCTGAGACAGGAGGATCATGATCTTGAGGTCCGTCTGAGTCACATTATGAGTTTCAGGGTGGCCCAGGCTACATAGTGAGATGTTGTCATAAAAATTTAAATCTTAAATCTAAAATATAAATTTTTACCCCCCCCAAAAGTAGAAAATCCAAAAAGAGTAGAGTAAGCCAAAGCAAGCAATCAATATGAAAGAAAGAATAGAACAGAAATAAATAAGAGAGCCAGGCTGTAGTGGTGGCACACATCTTAAAAATAACTTTGATGTGAACTTTTATTTTCTATATTCTATACCTGCATTGTTTTGGTGGTGCATGCCTTTAATCCCAGCACTCGGAGGCAGAGGCAGGTCGATCTCTGTGAGTTCAAGGCTAGCTTGGTCTACAGAGTGAGTTCTAGGACAGGCTCCAAAGCTACAGAGAGAAACAGTGTCTCGACACCCACCCCCTGAATAAATGAAACCACAAATTATTTCTACATACAAAATGGGCAAACTTAACTAGACTTACTAAGGCAATAAGAAAGAAGGCACAAATTAATAAAATTAAGACTAGAGGACATAAGTGTTGGCATTACAAAAACAAAAGGGATGCTATGAACGATTGTATGTCATTAAATTAGATTATTTAGATGAAATGGAAACATTTCTAGGAAGCCACAAACAACCAAAATCAATGCATGACACAGAGAATGTGAATAGGACTACAGTAAGAGATGTGATAATATCAATTAAATACTCCACTACTCACCATTAAAATCCATCTTGCTGTGACATTTACAAAATATGAAAAGAATAATTAATACCAATTTTCATAAACTTTTCCAGATCCCAAATCTATCAAAGAAATGACTAGAAAAGAAAAAGACAGATATACCTCTTCTGGGTATTGATGCATTTCTCAGCCAACCCTGACAAATTGAATCTGTTACATATGTAAAAAGATTATACACATGGCCATGTGGGTCTTTTCTAGGGATACAACATTGAATTAATGTCTGATAATAAGATAATATAATGTAGTATAGCAATAAGAGGGACAAAATTAGCAAAACATAATAGAAATAGATGAGAATTTCTTCATTATGTTAAAAAGCCACATACAAAAATCTAAGGCTGGGCTGGTTAGATGGCTCTGTGGGAAAAAGTACTTGCCATGCAATGTGATCACCTGAGTTCTATCCTTAGACCACATGTGCAAAAGCTAGATGCAGTGGTTTGTGTCTATAACCCTAGCACACCTCTGGAAAGATGGGAGGTGAAGACAGGAGAATTGCCTATACGCCAACTAGTCTAGAATATGTGGCTTGCCAGCAACAATAGACAAGATCCTGCTTCAAACAGGAGTTGATTCCAGAGAGTTGTCCTCTAACTTCCTCCTGTGTGCCATGGCAAGCCCTTGCCTGCACACACACACACACACACACACACACACACACACACACACACACACACACACTAAATAAAAAAATAAGAATTAAAATCTCAAGGTGAAAATAATAATTATTGGTAAGGGATTGATTGCTTTCTCTCTAAGATGAGAAAAATGACAATGTTATCTGATATCATCATATCTATTAAAAATCATAGTTGAGGTTCAATCCAGACCAATAGTAGGCATCCAGATTGATAAGGAATAAATAAAATTACCTTTGTCTGCAGATGAAGTAGTTTCTTATGTAGAAAATCCTAAGGACTCTATAAAAAACTGTTAGAACTAATCAGTTCAGGAAGGTAACAAATCATACTATCAATATACAAAAATCAATTTTATTTCTATATACACCAAACAATCTATATAAAACAAACAATCTTAAAATAAAGTTAAGAAAATAATTCCAAGCTGGGCATTCGTGGCACATGCCTTTAATCATAGCACTCAGGAGCCGAAGGCAGGTGGATCTCTGTGAGTTCCAGGTCAGCCTGGTATACAGAGTGAGTTCCAGGACAGCCAAGGCTACACAGGGAAACCCTGTTTAGAAACCCCCCCCAATTCCATTATAATAGTATCATAATCTACAAAATTCACAGTTCACTTATGCGAGTTCCAGGTCATCTAAAAACAAACAAATAGCTCTGATACCCTAAAAATTACAATCTATTGTTGGAAGAAATTAAAGTCTAATAAAACAGGACATCCTGATGTCATGGATAAGAAGACTTACTGTTGGTAAGATGGTACATTGTCAACCCACTACAGTCTCATCAGTACTTCATCAAAATCTTAGCTGAATTTTCTTTTCAGAAACTGATCCAAAATTTTTGTGGAAATGCAAGAGAGCTAGAATAAACCAACCAGTTTTTCAAAAAAGAAAAACAATGTAGGATTCACTGTTCCTAGTTTCAAATCTGCCACCAAGTTACAGTCATCAAGACAGTATGGTACTAACATAAAAATGCACATATTGACCAATGAGATACAATTAACAGTCCATTACAAATGTTGGCAGTCATTTGAGAGGAAGATCAAGTAGACAGCTATTATTTAGTGGGCACACAGTTTTAGTTTGGTAAGATGAAAAAGTTCTGGAGATAGAGTGATGGTGATGGTTGCATAACAATGCAAATGAATTGAATACCAATGAACTATTCACTTGAAATGTTGAAAATAGGATTGGCAAGATTGCTCAGAGGGCAGAAGCATTTGCCACCTTAGGGCATTTGCCAGTGAAGTCGAGGACCCCAATGCCGCAGCCGTATGAGAGCGACAAAGCTTTCCCTGGGTGAAGCTCAGAGGGATGGCAGAGCCTTCCTCAGGTCCAAGCTTGAATGGAGATAGTGTGTACAGAAAATGTCCACTGTAGCTTTTCCCCTCTCACTGTTAGGGACTGAAGACGACTGCCATTACAGACACTGCCCCTACTGAGATTAGCTAAAGTTGCCTCTTTGATTCAGCTGCATAATACAACCTGCCTCTTTGTTCATTGTATGCAATAGTCTTGCCTTTATGTTTCACTGCATGTAACAGATATGCTGAGCTTCTAGGGTGCTGCAATTTCTCCGTCTGAGAGCCTAGACCACACAGTCCCAGCCTTTCAGTATCTGTGTGTCCATGTCCTTTCTTAATTCCCTCACCACTCCTAGTCAGTGTAGCCACCAAGCTTGAAGATCTGAGCTCAATTGCTAGGACCTATATGATGGAAAGAGAGAACCATCTCCTCCAAATTGTCCTCTGACCTCTACACACATGGTGAGATGCATGGGAATGTACACACACATGGAAATTAAACGTTAAAAATCACTGAAATTATAAATGTTATGCTATACTTATTTTACCACAATGAAATAACTACATTTTTTTTGTGCTTTAAAAGTTGCCAGCTGATGCCATGCTCAGTAGCAGTAGGACCACAATATAATCCCAGTACATGAGCTAGCTTGTTGGCGCTATGGGGGGGGGATGGCATGCTTAGCCTTAAAGCATGGGAAAGGGGCCAGGCCTTGCCTCAACCTATTGTGTCAAACTATGTTGACTCTTCAAGGCAGCCCTTACCTGTGAGGAGGAGTGGACTGGGGGTGGGCTAGGGGGGAGGTGAAGGGGGGTGGGAGGAGGTGAACAGGGTGGAAGGAGGGGTTGGAATGTAAAATGAAATAAAAAAATGAAACATGGAAAAAAAAAGAAAGAAAGAAAAAAAAAAAAAAACGGTTCCCAGCCAGTTAAAAATGCATGTATCTCTTATAGAGGACCAAAGTTTTGAGACAAGGTGTCATACTGAATCTAAAGCTTACTATTTGTTTAGACTGGCTAGCTAGCAAGCTGTAGAGATCTACTTGTCTCCATTGCATCCTTTACCCTCAGTTACGGGCACACCATCATGCCAGGCTTTTATGTGGATGGTGGAGATCTGAACTCAGGTTCTTCCTTGTGCTTGCACAGTAGTCATTTTATTGACTGAGCCATCTTCTGAGCCCACCCCAAAAAACTACATTTATTTAGTGTGTGTGTGTGTGTGTGTGTGTGTGTGTGTGTGTGTGTGTGTGTGTGTGTAGCCCTTGTCTATGATATGAAATGCACTGGATTTGATCTCCAGCCCTAAAATCAAAACAAAAATGACACCACTTTGTAACAGAAATGAAGAATGCCTTTGATGGACTCCTAAGCAGACTAGATATGGCTGAAAAAAAGTGTGAGCTTGAGGAAAAGTTAATAGAAACTTCCAAAATGGAAAAGCAACGGGAACAAAAAAGACTGGAAAATGAATCAGATTTTATGTTTATGTGTGTACGTGTAGGCTAGAATTTACATGTGAGAGACAACATGCAGCTTAGATCATTTTACATAATATACTTTCTCAATTACCTTCAAATTCATAATTTTTTTGTGTACAGCTGAATAAAATTCCATTATGTTTATGTAACACGTTTTCTTTATTCATCTGTTGATGGGACATGAGAGGATAAAATTAGGTGCTGAGGAAGGGCGTGGGAGGGCAGAAGGACACATGTGGCATGAAAGAAGAAGAGACTTTGGGAGGAGGCTCCTAAAGAGGACAGGGCTGATTGTGGTTATACACTTTTAATTCTGGCACTCTGAAGGTAGATACAGGTGGATCTCTGTCAGTTCCAGGCAAGCCAGGCCTACATCGCAAGACCTTGTTTCAAAAAAGAGGTTTAAGTGGGGACATGGGAGTGGGGGAGATGACGGGGTGAGGAGAATATATGAAAGCACACTTTGTTTGAAATGTCATTATGATATCTAACACTTTGTATGCTAATTTACAGACTAAAATTTGAAAGATGGAGAAGAATGGCCAAGGACTGTGATACAGCCACCAAAGGTATAATGAGTAATAGAAACACAAGGAGAAAAAGACAAAGGAACAGAAATGATCTGAAATAATAATAACAGAATTATCTCAAATTAATGTCAGACACCAAACAATAGAACCAGGAAACTCAGAGAAAAATCAAGCAGGCTCAGTGCACAAAATTACATTTAAGTATGCCATATTCAAACTGGAGAAAAATCAAAATCAAGGGGGAAATGTTTTTGACAAAGCAGGAAACTACATAGCATGCAAAAGAGCAAAGGTAGGAATTATGCCTACCTTTTCTTCAGAAACCATGAAAGCAAGAGAGTGGGGTAGAATATTTAAGGCATCAAAAGGCAAACCTTACCAATCTAGAACTTTTTATCTCCATGATACCATTCTCTACAAACAAGAAAAAGATATTGTCTTAGACCAAAAACAAATGGAAGAAATTCATTGCCAGTACAAATGCCTGGCAATTATAGTATTTCAGGGAAAAGAAATTATATAAGACAGGGACTCTGAGTGTGAGTTGTGTTTAGTGGCATAAACCTGAAATTCCAGTTACTCTGAAGGACTGAGGCAGCAGGGAGTGAAAATTGGATACCATCCTGACCATGATAGTTCATCTCGAACAAAATACATTTTTTACAAAATGGTTAGGGGTGTATCTCAGCGAGAACTTGCCTACCTGGTGTGAGTCCTTGGCTTTAGTACCCAGAACTGCAAGGCTAAAGGCAAACCTTTAAGTCTATACAGGGAGAGGAACCTTGGTGGTATAAGAAAGCAGACTGAGCAAACCATGGAAAGCAAGCCAGTAAGCAGCATTCCTCCATGGTTTCTATCTGCTCTTGCTGAAGTTCCTGCCCTGACTTCCCTTCATGATACACTGTAAGCTGTAAGATGAAAAGAACCCCTTCCTCCTCAAGTTGCTTTCGGTCAGGGTTTATCACAGCAACAGAGAAAGCACACTAGAACAGATATACATATATTTGTAATAGGTTATTTAGTTATACAAAGAACAAAATTCTGTCATTTTCAGCAACATGCGTGAATGGAAGGGCATTATGTTAAATAAAACGTATGAAGAAAGGAAAAATAAACACATTTGGGAACTAAAATGATCTCAGAGTAAATGTTATCAGCACTTGGAGAATGATGGAAAATAGGGTATTTAGTGGATAGAGGAGTGCAGTTGCACACAAAGAATAACTTCTAAATGTATGTGATGGGATAATGATAAAGGTCACCATATAATGTTAAAGGGAGGGGCTGATACTCCAAGAAAACAGCATTCTTACTGAGTATCTGCCATATAGCAAAGCATTGGAATATATGAGATAAGCAAGAAACACTAAGGTAATCTAAGATGGTGGACAATACACAGGCAAAGTCTTCTAGAATCTCCAGGGAGTAGACAGGGAAAATTTGGTAATAGCTATCGAATAATACAGACAACATGTGGCTATCTCTAGTTATAGTAATGTAAAATAAAGCAAGATAATTTAGAGTCCATCCTGGTGGAAATGGCTCAATTTAGTTAGCTCCCCACTCACAGTGAGATGGAAAATCAACAACAAACAGTGGGAGGCATGGCTCAAGTCAGAGAGCCTCTGAAAATCTACACAATCCTTTCAGTAACAAACATTTTCAAGAGTAGGAGAGCTTAGAGGCAGATGGTGTGTTTCCATCAGAGGCCAGGTCCCACCCAATCTCAGCTTTTCTGTACATTTGCCTGCTGTTTCTTCATTCCCTGCTGCTGTAGCTAGGCCAATCTCAAAGCTGTGCAGGTCGGAGCAAGGGGTGCCTGAACAGGAATTCTGACTCCAGGAAATCACATTGGTTAGACAAGTGAGTGCTCCCGTGAGAAGCACATAAATAAAGGTAAGGGAGATTGCATTTTTGTTTATTGGGTATCAAACATGGGGTAAATAGAGTCTAGAGAAATGGATTTGTATACATGGACTCCAAAGGCTATACTTAAAACTCACAGCAACAAGGTTAAAATGTACCACATACTCAGCTCCCAGAATTCTTTATACAAGAGATTTGTTCATGTTTTCCTAAAGAGAGGATGGTAAATCTAAGTACTTGGGGAAAGGTTGGAGAAAGGATGAGAGGCCAGTACTCACAGAAGACCTAGACAAGATGCTTATTTTCACTTTTGGCTTGTAGTTGATGATGTGAGATTGCCTTGATCCATGTCTTATTCATAAGAAAAAGTATACTTCGTCTGCTTCAGAACCAGGCCATAAGGCACACTCAGTGTAAGCCCCTGCCTGTAGGATAGGAGGGAGTAGCATCTAGGAGCACAGTTTCATCTGAGGGGTATCCAGGCCTTTCCACACGTCTCTGTGAGTCCAATTTCCTTCCTAAAGTCTATCATCAACCTGAGTAGGACTCAGGACTGAGGAGTCTAGGGCTGATACAGATTCCGAGGCAAGTGTGTCTGGCGATGCATTAGCTTCAGCAATGCATAACTTACAACTTCAGACTCTTCTAAAACACAGAGCATTCACTCTAGCAGCCAGTACATTACAAGCAGCCCCGAGAAAGGCATAGCAGGGGACCAGGGAGAGCCTTACTAATTTTTTCCAGTTTTCCCAGTTTTTGAGCAGGGTGGCCTAATAACTCAGGCCAGAGGCTATGGTGTTTTGTATTTTTTTTCATCCCACTTGGGTTCCAGAGACTACACAAAACTGTGTGGGACTAGAAGTAAAGCCACAGTAGGATCATATAAGAAATAAAATCAGTGAGATGTGGAGAGATAGTGTACCCCTGTATGAATGAGTATTTACAACATGGCCATGTCAAGAACACCAGTGCCTCAGATCAATGCAAATGGTAAGGTCTTCCCCTGGTCTGAATACAGGTGCTGACAGTGTATACAGAATATATCAACTACAGCTTCCTCCTCTTAGACTACTGAAGCCTGAAACTGTGCTCCTACAGAGAACCCCCTACTGAGATGCTGCTTCTTTAGCTTTATATAATCCTTGCACTGAGTTCCCAGGCTGCTGGTGCCCTTCATCAGAGTCCATACCCACCCCATCCCAGCTTTTCTGCACATGTGTCTGTTGTTTTTTCATTCCCTGCTTTCCCAGTCAGGTCATTCCCAAGTCTATGCTGGGTGCAGCAGGCAAGCACAATATTTTAGTATCAGTGGTGTGCTGGAGATTAAGGCTAGTACCCCACTCAAGCATTAATATTCCAGAGGAAAATGGCATTTCAAACTTAGTACATTCCACTCTCCCCCCAAAATTGCAAATATTTGCAATGAAATAATAAGGTGTTAAAAAAGTCCAACCACGGATGTAACCCCAATTGTGCAAGTCCCAATAGAAAATCACAAGAAACATGAAAAACAAGCAACAAAACCCAAGGCAGCATGATGCCTCCAAAAATTACTAATCCCATGGTAATGGCTTTCAATAAGAGCAAATGAGATTAAATCTCAGACAAAGAATTCAAGAGACTCATTATAAATATGCTTAAAGAAATTAAAGAGGACACAAACTCTTGGATGAATTTCATATTGACAAAATATAGGTGGATGAAATAAGGCAATCAGTACAGGATATGAAAGTGGCATTCAATAAGAAATAGAAACATTGATGATAAAACTAGCTGAAATATTGAGAATTAAAAATTCAATAAATTGAATGAAAAGCTTTATGAAAGCTATGCCAATAGAATGTATGATGGGAAGGACAGACTATCAGAGATAGGACAAGGTAGAGGAATTAAAATATTCATATGATAAAAATATTAATTACTAAGAAAATACAAATAGAACATTCAAGATCTATTCAGACATTATAAAAAAACCTACACATTATGAGCATAGGAGAATTTCATGCCACTAATAAAGAAAACATTTTCTTTTTTTTTTCACGTGGGAGGTTTATTGAGGGGAGGTGCAGAGGCAGCCTCTGAGTGAGATCAAAAGAGGAAAAAAACCCTAGAAAACATTTTCAATAGAATCATAGCAAAAAATTTCAAAAGTCCAGGGAAAGAAATGTCTGTCTATAGACAGGAGGCATTTACAACACCAAACAGATGAGATCAGAAAGAAATTCCCCATGTTTACTATAATAAGAACACTAAGTATATAGAACAACAAGAACAAAAGTGTGTTGAAAGAAGAGAAACACCAAGTCAAATATAAAGGCAGCCCATCAGAATAACAGATTTTTCAATAGGGACCTTAACATGCAGGAATGTTTGGAACAGTGTATTTTAATTTCCAACATGCAACTGTCAATTCTGACTACTATGCCTAGCAAAACTATCTGTCCTAACGAGGAGAAACAACTGTCCATAATACAAAGAGGTTGAAGGAATTCATGATACTAAACCAGTTCTACAAAAAAATACCTGAAGAAATTTAGATTAAAGAGAAAGCTAAACACATCCATGAGTCTACAGGAAAGAATACATCGTGCTAGAATAGTAGTTTTTAAAAAAGAGAAACACGAAAAAAAAAAAAAGATAAACAGGAAAACATCAAGTATTGAAAAATCAACAAAACAACAATAATGAGCACATAAATTTTAATAGTAATCCTTAATATTAATAGTGTCAATGCCCCAATCAAAAGACAGACTATCAGATTGGATCAAAGCAGGATACAGAGCTGGAGATGTGGCTCAGTTGGTAGCAGAGTATTTGTCTAGAATAAACAGAACAAAGATTTGTTGACAAATCCTTAGTCAAACTAACCAAATGAAAGAAAGACATTAGAGAAATAAAGGTAGACTTGGTCAGGAAACCCTCCTTGTTGGCTAGCTTTTATGTATTGCCGGAAGGTGCTATGCCGGTCACTGGAGAAGAAAATTTATCAATAGTTTTACCCAGTGGAGGAACTCAAATACTATAATACTAACCCACCAGGCAAGATGTACTCACTGGTACAATACTGCCATGAATGTTATGTGGTTACCAGCCTCTTTATTTTGTATCATCATCATCATCATCATCATCATCATCTTTTGTGTGTATGTGCTTGTGTATGATGTGTATGCGTGATCACATGTGTGTCATGTTGCTCACGTGAAAGTTAGGAGACTACTTTTGAGGGTGTTTTTTTTCCTTCCACCTTGTTTTAGAGGCAAGGTCTCTCTTGCTGTTTTTTTGACATGTTGTATGTTCCAGGCTAGTTAGTCCTTGGTGGTTACAGGCAGTTGTCTTATTTCTTATCTCTGTCTTCCATTTTGCTATAGGAGTGCTAAGATTACACGAAAGTGCCATGATATCTGTCTTTTTATGTGGACTCCATGGATTGAATTTAGTTATCAGGCTTGTACAGTAAGTACCTTCAACCTGCTGAGCCATCTTGCTGCTCTCTCCAACCACTTTCTGATTGGATTTGAGTCCCACTCTATTGAAGGAAACTCATGCTTTGTACTGTAAGCCTGGTTAAAAGCCCATGACTGAGGAGATCATAAGCCTGAAGGGGTGACTTACGGTCATTAAACGCCTTCTAGACAGATTAAATGAATTTTTAAAGACATGAAAGTAGGAGGGAGATCTGTTGAGAAAGGTTCCAGAGGATGTGGAAAGGGGATAAGAGAGGAGAATGGGGAGCAAATATGATCAAAATACATTGTATAAGCATAGGTATTATCAAAGGATATTTTTAAAAAGGATGAGCCAAATAAACATAATTATAGATGAAAAGGGAGTAATTGTAATAGATACAAATGAAACTCAGAAAAGCATTAGTGTATACATTTAAGATTTACATTGCACTAAATTAGGGAATCTAAAGGGAATGGATTTGTAGCTGCACATGACCTATCAAAATTTAACTATGCTTAAAACAGACTTCATAACGAACATTGAAAATGAAGTAATAATAAATTAATCTACCAACTAAAAAAAATTCCCAGAACAATTCCCTGTTAAGTTCCACCAGACCCTTAAAAGAACTAACACGAGGCTGGGCAGTGGTGGTACACTCTTTTAATCTCAGCACTTGGGAGGCAGAGGGCAGATCTCTGAGTTAGAGATCAGCTGGTCTATAGAGAAAATTTCAGGACAGACAGAGCTGATGGGACAAGACCTACAGCAGGAGGAAAACCTTGCTCCTTACACAGAGCTGTTAGACAGAGACAGCCTGTCTTAAACAAATAGAAGGAGGAGAAGGAGAAAGACAGGAGGAGGAGGAGAACCAGTACTCCTCAAGCTATTCCATAAAGTAGAAAGGGAAGGAATGCTGTCAAACTCTTGTTACAAAGTAACTCTTAATCTGATATCAAAACCAGATAAAGACCCAATAAAAAGTAAGATTATAGACTAATCTCCCTGATGAACATATATGTAAATTCTTAATAAAATACTTACAAACCAAATTCAAGAACATGGATTATTCATTATGATCAAATTACCTTCATTCCAGAGATACAGGGATAATTCAACATACAGAAGCCAGTACATGTAATATACCACATAAATGAACTCAGGGACTGAAGTTGTAATTAATCATCTCAATAGATACAGAAAAGGTTTTGACAAAGCCTTCATGAAAAAAAAAAAAAACACCCAAGAAGACTAGGAATAGAAGTAACAAGTCTTTATATAATAATGGCTATATATAGCTAACAGTATGCTAAATAAGTAAAAACTCAAAACATTTCCATTAAAATAAGGAACAAGACAAGGATGTCCACTTTCTCTACTCTTACTTAATATTGTGCTTTAGTCTTAACATAAGTGATAACACAATAGAGGAAAATAAAAGGCATACAAACAGGAAAGAAAGAAGTCAAAATAGTTTTTTATCTAAGCATGATGCGTTATGAGATTTTCCCATCTATGTTGGGATGTCCATTAGCATTGTCATTGTGAAGGTCTTGCTTTGGTGACTACATTGTTGGGATTTCATGGGTACAGTTTCCCTGTCATACATAGAAGATACTATCTATCAGCAGACATCCATGTCTTCTGGATTTTACAATCTATGATATTCTCTGAGGTTTAGGTATTAGGAGTTATTTTGTAGATATCTCAATTGCATCTAGGCATAGCACAGTTGGTTGTTTTCTGCATTTTGACCAGTTGTGAGTTTCTGTGTTAATCTCCATCTGCTTCAAAAAGAAACTTCTTTGATGAGGGTAAGAATACACTTATCTGTGGATATAAGGATAAGTATTTAGAGTACTTAGAAATTATACTGATTTAGAGAAGTGGCAGTGCTAGGTCCTCCTTTAAGGCCCATAACCACACTAGCCATGGGTAGTGGCTAGGTTTATTGTACCAGGCATGAATTACTTCCTATAGAATAGGCCTTAAGTCCTAATAGATAGTTGTTGGTTACACCCAAGATAAAAATGCCACTGTTGTGCCCCAGGGGATCTCATCTTACCAGGCTGGTCATTGTTGTGGTTAGTAGGGTTTACAGATGAGTAGGAAGATTGATTAATCTTTCTGTCTTGAAATTTGCATACAATAGAACCATATAGGTTGTCCAATCCCAAATGGTCAGCTCTAAACATTAAATGAATACAGCAGCTTGTATGTATATGTACTCCAGTAGAAAGTATAATGACAGATGTATCACCATACCTGATTTCAAATTATGGTACAAAGACTTGTTAAAAGAAACAACCCACATACTGGTAGAAAATTGTCTTTATGTTTGCCTGCCTGCCTGCTTGTCTGCCTGCCATCTCTATGTTTGTCTTTCCACCCATCTGTCTCTGTGTGTAACAATAATAAAGAAGAGCTCATGAATTTAAGGGGGAGTTTGGGGCATTGGAAGAGTTGGTGGGGGTAAAGACAGGGGTGAAAATGATGTAAACATAGCATTTACACTAGAAAAAAATTGAAAAAGAGTCAAAATGTTATTTTCAGATGATATGATTCTCTATATAAAAGAGCCTAATGAGTACTCCAGAAAATTCCTAGATCTGATAAACATTATCAACAAAGTGGCAGGATACAAAATAAACATACAAACTCAGTAGTTTCCCTAACCAGCAATACCATGCTGAGAAAGAAACCAGGGAAACAATTCCATTCACAATTGCCTCAAGATTTACTTTGAACTAAACAAAGGAAGTGAAAGACTTGTATGATGAAAATTGTAAGACACTGACAACAGTAGAAAATGGAAACATTCCCATCGCTTGCACATTAGAAGAATTAGCATTGTAAAAGTGGTTATATTACCAAAAATCATCTGAATATTTATTGTAACACCCATAAAAATTGTAATAATATTCTACAATAAATAAGAAAAAGAAATAAAATTCATCTGGAAACACAAGAGACCTTGGCCTGCCTAGGAAATGCTGAGCAGAAAGAATAATACCTGAGGCATCACCATATCTGATTTCAAGTTATACTACAGAGCCATAGTAACAAAAGCAGCATGGATGCTGGCATCAAATAGACACACAGATAAGCATAATGGAACAGAAGAAGATTCAGATATTCACCTACACAGCCACAGCCAAAAATATACCTTGGACAAAGGACAACCTCTTAAGCAAATGGTGCTGGGAAAAAAAATGTAGAATGAAATTAGTTCTTATCCCCCATTGCACCTAAACAACTCCAAATGGATCAAAGGCCTTAATGTAAATCTTTAAACTTCAAGATATAGGCATAGGGAAGGGCTTTCCAAATAATAGTCTGGTCTCTCAGAAAAAATACCAATATTTATTAAATGAGACATTATGAAATTTAAAAGCTCCTATACACCAACAGAAACAGTTAATAGAGTAGAAATAGTCCATAGAATGGGAAAAACTATGTATATGACAAAGAATTAATATTTAAAACATACAAAGAACAAAAAACCAAACCAAACACACACACACACACACACATATGCATGCACACTTACACACACACACACACACACACACACACACACACACACACAAATTAAATAACCCAGCCAATGAACAGACAGTTTGCAAGAGTTGAAATACAAACTCCAGTAAACATAGGCATGGGAGGGAGGGAGGGAAGGACTGAGGGAGAGGGAACTGGGATCAATATGTAAAATAAATGAATAATAAAAAAGAAAAGAAAATTATATTGAATTTCTATCTATATTAGTTGGGGTTCTCTATAGGAACAGAATTGACATGATGAATATAGTGTGTGTGTGTGTGTGTGTGTGTGTGTGTGTGTGTGTGTGCCATTAACATAAGTTAAAATAGTAACAACAGCTGCATCACACCTGAGAAGCTGAGGACCTGGCAGTTGCTTTGTCCTTGAGGCTGGGTGCCTCAGCAGCTGAAGGAGTCCCACAGTGACTGTTTCACAGCAGAGAAGCCAACAGCCTAGTAAGTTGTTAGTCCCCAAGCCTGGGTGCCTCATCAGTCCCCATTTGGTGCCAAAAAACTGGAAGTTTCCTGGAGAGTCATGGTCCTTAGTCTCCAGGTGGAGCCTGCAAGTGCTGGTTCTGTTATCAGTGAAGGAATCGGCAGCAACAGCAGCAGGATATTGCTGTTTTTTCGGGCTCACATGAAACATTAATCAAAACCGTCCACATTCTGGGACATAAAATATACCTTAACAGATTTAAAAGAACAGAGATCACTCAATGTCTGCCCCAAATTCACAGTAGAGATAAACTAGAAACTGTGGATCCAGGTGTGGGAATGCACATCTATAATGCCTGAAAATGGGAGTTTGAGACAGGAGTGCTGCTATGAGTTCTAGGTCAATCTGAGTAAACTACAGCTAACTGGAGCTAATTCAAGGTAGGGCAGCCAGGTGTGTAGTCTCACACTAGAAGACAGTGGAGCAGATGACCAGTGAGAGGTGTGCTGATGTTTGCATAGTGACTATTAGTACAGGCAGTATGAGACTAAAAGCAAATAAAATGACATTACCAGTTCCATGAAGAAGACAGTATCTAATCCTTATGTGCCCATCCATCCAGCTCTCCATAGCATACTAGAAGGAATACTTCAGTCTGAAGGGAAGATTAACCAAACCCAAGAGGACACAAGGAAAAAATAATTCCAGAAAGTTAACCAAAAGAAGTCTAAGGAAGCAACAGTACAGCAACAAAATAACATGAATTAATAAACAGTATTCAACGATTACTCCATATTAATCATCTCAATTCCTCAAATAAAAGGATATAGACTAACAGATTCAATTAGGAAACAGAATCCATCTTTTTGCTACTTCCTGAAAACACATGTTACCATCAAGTACAGACATCACTTTAAAGTAAAAGGATGGAAAAAGACATTCCAAACAAATGGAACCAAGAATCAAACAGGTGTAGCTATGTTAATACCTGACAAAACTAATCAGAAGAGATAGGGAAGGACACTACATACTCATTAAAGGAAAAACCTACCAAGCTATTATAGTTCTAAACATTTACCCACCAAACATTGGTGTACCCAGTTTCATAAAAGAAACACTACTACATCTAAAATCACAGATAAATCCCAACACAGTGGTAATGGGGAACTGCAACATTCCACTTTTGCCAATAGACAGACAAATCTTAGAGATAAAAGATGTCATAAAGCAAATATACCTGTGTGTAGCCCAGGTTGGCCTCAAACTCATGATCCTCCTGTCAGCAAGTCTACTGGCAAGCATGGGGCCTGCATGGGTCTGCAGCAGTTCCTCTGTGCATATGCTGTGGCTGTTACCTTGGTATTTTTGTTGAACTCCTAACTCTGGGAATGGGTGTGTCTTTAACTTGTTTGCCTGCTCTTGTTACTCTTTCCCTCCTGTTGGGTTGCTTTGTCCAGCCTGGTGCAAAGGCTTTTGTTTTGCCTTATTGTGTCTTGTTTTGCCTTGCTTGGTTGTTGTCTCTTGGAGGCCTGTTCTCTTCTGAGGGGAGCTGAAAGGGGGAGTAGAACTGTGGGACAGGGGAGGTGAGTTGGGGGAGCTCAGAGAAGTGGAGGGAGGGAAAGCTCTGGTCAGGATGTATTGTATGGGAGAAGAATCTATTTTCAACAAAGGAGATAACATTATAAAATAGAATAAAGCAAGTCAAATGGCCCTAATGGACATCTACAGAACATTTCACTCAAACATTAAAGAATGCACATTCTTCTCAGTAGCCCATGATCTTTCTCCAAAATTGACTGCCCACAAGACAACTCTCAACAAATGCAGGAAAATTAAAATAACTCCCTCTATTGTATCTGACCACAATGGAATAAAGCTAAAACATCAATAGCAATACAAACTCCAGAAAGTATGCAAATGCCTGCAGACTAAACAACACGCTATCAAAGGATGATTGGATTAATGAAGAAATCAAGAAGGAAATTTAAAAAATCCTAGAATTGAATGAACAAGCAACAATCAAAATGAACAAACAACATACCAATCTTAAGGGACACAGTGAAGGCAGTCAGACCTAGGAGGAAAGGCCATTGCCTACATCAAAATGAATATTTAATGCTTGCAAAACAAGAACAAAACAACCCCAAAAGCAGTAGAAGAAATAATCCTAACCAGGACAGAAAGTAATGAAACAGAAAAAAGGAAAAAAAAAAAAACATGAATACAAGAGCTAATGAAACAAAAAGCTGGTTCTTTGAAAATATAAACAAGACTGACAAATTCTTCTTAGCCAAGCAAATGAAAAAGAAAAAGACAGCTAACCCAAATTAATAAAATTAGAGAAAAAAGGGAAACATTACAACAGATACCAATGAAATTCAGTAAATGACAAGGACATATTTTTAAAACATTTTTTATATTAAATTGGAACATCTAAAAGAAATGAATACATTTTTAGATTTATAAGATATACCAAAATTTAAACAAGAAGAAATAAATGATTTAAACACACCAATAAATAGGAATGAAATTGAAACAGTAACCAAAAGTCTCCCAATTAAGAAAGATGCTAAACCATTGGAATTGGGGCAGGGGGGGGGATGGGAGGGGAGGATGGTCAAGGTGCATGTGAGGAGAGAGAGAGGGTAAAAAGGAGGGAGGGAGGGAGGGAGAGGGAACTGAGATTGACATGTAAAATAATAAATTAAATTAAAAAATTAAATTAAAAAAGAAAGATGCCAAACAAAACCAGAGGTATTTAGTGCAGAATTCCACCAGAACTTCAAAGAAGAATCAGCACCAATACTAGCCAATACTTGAAATAGACATTTCTCCAAAGAAAATACATGAATGGCCAAGTTATTAAGAACTTGCAAATTGAAAAAAATAGATGAGCTAACACTTGACATTCAATAGGATAGCAAATAAAGGAAACAGTAACAAGCATTGGTGAAGATGGAGAGAAATGGAAACCCTCAGGCACTGCTGGTAGTTTAACTCTTACAGAAAACATTTTAAAACATTTCTGAAAGTGTTCATCATAATTACCACCAAAGCATTAAGATATTCCAAGCTGATCGTACAGGACAGTGAGATGTGAACCATACCGTGTGAATAAATATAGTACTTGTGAGTGGTTTAGGTAGGGCTGGGTAGAAAACAGTGAAGCTGAGATGGTCACCTGGGAACTCTGGTGTGCTTGGAGCTTGAATCTAATGGAGATTTGTGAGACTTGTGAGTAGTTCCTGGGATGAGAAGCTACAAATTCAGATTTCCATGCCATGGAGTATGGATGACAACATATGTAGAACACTGGGGAAGAATCAAGAATAATTTGTGTAAACTGGCCTGTTTTAGAAACTGTGTAGTTTCCAAAGCCTGTGGTTGAGGGCGTTCTTAATTGTCATCTCCGAGTTACCTCCCTTAGGGCTTGCCCTGAGCCTTTTTCCCACAGGTCCTTACCCAGTGTAGGGCTTTATTTTTGGAAAATTAAATACAAACAGACTTTAAGCTGCAAAACAGTTATAGTATTTCTGTTTCTGAGAGATACTTTGAGTGTCTGTGTGGGGAGTCTTCAAAACTATTTTAGATGGTGCAGCAAATTCCAGGTTGTGGTTAACCGAGGTCATAATGTTTTATTCATTTGTTTATCTGCGTATTTATCACAGTACTGGAGATGGAAGGCAGGCTTCACACAAGGTAGGAAACACGGTACTCCTGAGCTCCATGTACTCAATATTTGTTTGTTTTAGAAGCTCCTCTTTCATTTCTAGCCCAGTGGTGAACCTTACCAGTGATCTTTGATATGGCTAAGGTCAAGTTCTTCATCTGGGTCTTGGTTTCTCTATCTACATCACGAGGCATTTTGAAAAGATTATTTCTACGTTCTCTTGCCACCTTCCATCATGGCTTTCTCTAGATGCAGTTGAGCCTAAGTGGGTAGCAGAGAGGCAGAAGAATGTAAAAAAAAAAAAATCAAGAAGATGGAAGAGAGTGCACACTCTTGGAAGTCTTTAGCCTCTCTAACTGGGAGCTGTCTGGGTATGTGACATCCTAGTTCAGTCTGGAAGAAGGAGCACTGTTCTGAAGTCCAACATGCTTACTATTTAAACTGGCACCTCACTCAGAGTTTCCACCGTCAAATTCAAAATGTGCTTCATTTTTTCCTTCGTTTTCTGTGTCTCTAACTCTCAGAAGAGAATATTGCTCAGGAGAGCATGTTGTTTTGGGAAACGAGGAACCTATAGGAAGCAAGTCTTTCATTAACAACCTGAGCAAGCTACTGAACAATGACAAGAAGACCAAAGGGTGCTGGAGCAGGGCCTTGATGCAACCACAGAGAGCATTGCTCTTTGGTTCCTCTTGCCTGCCTTTAAGGGGCTTCCAGATTCCTGTCCATACTTCAGCAAGTCCCTCCTACACTGCAGAAACAGCATAGAGAAGGCCTAAAAAGGAAGCTGCAGCATAGAAGTCAGCTATGGTGATAACACAGAAACTGGCGGTAACACAGAACAAGCAGCACAGGCTCACTACATTGCAGCATCTATGTGGATATATTATTCATCATCTTTTACTAACCAGGCATTCTCATTGGCATCATTACCTTTGGTTAGGAAAGCTAGGAATTGAATTAACCTTCACTTGGTGTATACAAACTCATGAAAAACATATGACCTAGGAGGGAAAATACTACAGTGAAAATTTTGACAGCTGTTCGTATGTTACCCATGAAGAAACAGACTTAAGAAGTAGCTTGTCCAAAGCCACAGAGCCAATGAGTGGACCCTTCAAAGCTGGAACTCAGATCACTTACGCCAATAGCCAGTTGCTCTCCCTCTATTGCACTTTCCCCTACCATTGCCCATTCTCCCACAATAAAGGATGCTCTTGGCCACAGTCTGTTGAAATGAACGAAACACATCAGTTTTGTCAGGAAAATGTCTGATTGCCAGGTTCCATAGGCACAAAATGATGTAAGTTGACAGAATGGGCAAAACAAAAACAAACAAAAACAAAAACAAACAAACAGAGCCTAGATGTCTCTGTTTTCTGTTGGTAGAACAGGATGCCTGAAAGAGTAATTTATAAAGGAAAGACATTTATTTGGGCTCGTAGTTCTGGAGGTTTGGAAGTCCATGAACATGACAATAGCATTGTGTGAGAATTTCATTCTGCTTTGTGTCATGGCAGGTTTTCTCTGTGTAGCTTTGGAGCCTATCCTGGTTGGTATTCACTCTGCAGATCAGGCTGGCCTCGAACTCACAGAGATCCTCCTGCCTCTGCCTCCTGAGTGCTGGGACTAAAGGCGTGCGCCATCACTGCCCAGTTAGAACAGCCCCACAAGTGAAGCATTAATCTCCCCCATCGCCTATCAATACCATTACATTGGGAACTGTACTACTTGCTTGTCTTATTGATGTAACAAAATACCTGGGCCAAAGAAATTTAAGGGAGAAATTTGCTTTGGTTCACAGTTCCATCCAGTGTATTGTCTACCATGATGGTGAAGCCATGGTGGCAGGAGCCTAAGGGGGATGGTCACATTGCACCTACAGTCAGGAGGCAAAAGAGAATGAAGGCTACTTAGTTCTCAGCTTGTTTTCTCCCTTTTATTCAGCTCGGGACCCCAGTCCATGCCATGGCGCTGCCCACAGTTAAAGTGGAACTTCCTGCCCCAATTAACCTAATCTAGATAATCTCTCACAGGCATGCTCAGGGACTAGTCTCCTAGGTGACTCTAGATACTGTCTAAGTGACAATATTTAGCACTGCAAGAATCAAATTTTAATGCGAAATTTGAAAGGGATAAAACACATTCAAATAATGGGCTTTGACTAAAATGTACCTGTGTTATGAACTACTGACTACTACTGTGAGAAAGGCTGGGCTTCTGGACCATGCTAAATCCACAACAGTTCTCCCATTAGAATAACATCCTGCTCTTACATGAATCAGAACTCTCTTTGACTAGGTAAGTGCTTTATCATGCCTCTAGTGACTCAGAACTGGAATCTCAGAGTATTTGTTGCAGAAGTGGAGCTAAAGTAGCTCGAGAAATAGCAACTTGACTTTCGTCAGGCACAAGAGAGTAACTGAGCTGTGGTGAGGAGCACACTGGCAGCAGCTAGAGACACCAAATACAAAACATCCAGGAAAAGCAGGTGTGGTGGTGCATGTCTGCAAAGTAGCAACTTTGGCTACTTGAAACCCTCTGTAAAAATAAATAAATAAACAAATAAGTAGGCAAAATAAAAACTTGGGGCCAATAGGCTCTCTCAGCAGGCTTATGTGGTGATATTTTGTTTATGATTTATTGAAGGCCCTGGAGATCAAAATAGCAAAGCAGCCACATTAGCTAGCTATAGAAGCTAGGCAGTGGTGGTACTCACCTTTAATCCCAGGAGTCAAAATTTAGAGGTAGATGGATCTCTGAGTCCCAGACCACCCTGAGCTACAGGACAGTGAATCAGAGCTCACACCTTTAATCCCAGGATTTGAGAAAAAGGTTCAGTCTGAGAGTTAAGTCTGTGTTGGGGAGGACTTAGCAGTCTGAGTGAATCTGAGGAGCAGAGAAGTCGGGAGCAGTCTGAGGATCGCCGCTTTGGTCTGAGCTGAAGTAGCAGTAAGAGCTAGTGGCTGGCTGCTTTGCTTTTCTGCTTTTCAGCTTAAAGCTTGAACTCCAATATCTGTCTCTGGGCCACAGATGGAATGAATCAACTCCTTCAAGGTGTCCTCTGCCCTCCGTGAGCATGCTGTGGCACTTGTGTATCCACTCACATACAACACATATGAATAAATAAATATCCATTTAAAAATATACGCATGAGAGAGTATAAAATGAGTAGGGAGTTGGGTTGTAACTTGAGCAGCTATTTGGCTTTTATTGCTCTGTAGGAGGCAGGTCCAGAAAAATCTCATACAGACAATGAAAGCAAAAACTTCACACCAGCCACAAGCACCAGGGCTTTGAAGCATTGGTGGGAGGGTATGGACTCTGGATCCACCGCCCATCCGGGCTCCTGGCACCCTGGGGTCCTTGGATGGAGTCTGCCCCCTTCTTCCTAGGCTTTCCCCAGGAATGGTGCTGCCTGCTGGGTCTATGATTCTCTTGGCTCCCTGCTTTCCCTTCTCCCCTCTACTCGGAGGTGGTATTCACCAGCCCTCTCCCACCAGATAAGGAAGTCTTGTTCTTCCTGATCCAGGAGAGCAAAGCAGTTCTCAATCCCTGGGGGCTGGGAGGGCCCAGAGAGGGGAAGTTCTGATGATTGTAAGCAGATCAGTTAATGGCCTGGGCAGCTCCAGGGGCTCCTGGTCCCCATATCCCCCACCACCTCCACCTCCTGTCCTCTCTCCACCTTTATCTTGCTCCTTCATTGGCCACTTGACTACTTTGCACATTGCCTAGAAACTTGCAGCAAGAGACTACACCTCAGCTCTAAGGAATAATCTCCCTAATGAGGGTTGGCTGGGTGCTAGGCCCTCCCTCTGACCCTTCTAGCCCTTTCCTGACTTTTGGAGGGGGCTGTTCTAGTCTATAAATGCTGTTTAGCACCTACCAAACAGGCCAAGCTCCACCTCTACCTTCCCTGGGAATCTCAGAATGGAGGGGAGGAGCTCCAGCCTACCCTGAGGCCCAGGCCAAGTGTCTGTGAGGTGGGCAAGGGCCCAGAATGGGCCAGTGCTTCTTAATATTATCTACTCTGGCCTTTCTCTACAGTATTTATTTCTCAAGGACTTATGCAGGGACTCCAGAGTGTAGGGAAAAGATTTTTGCTGTGATTCACTATTTCAGTCTCCCCTTCCCAAACTGAGGCAAAATCTTGAGATACATTTCCCTTATGGTCCAAAGAGTCACCCTTGATCTCCAAATCTCCCATGTTGCCATTTTAAATTTTATATAGGAAATGAGAGTGGAATGAAAGTATGATCATTTCCATAGGGAAGTCTGGAAGGAACACAGGAGATAGATCACATATCTTGTTAACAGTTTTTACACCACACAATTTCTCTGAACCATTTTCCTAAAACAAAAGGTTTTGTTGGCCATGGGCCAGAGTTCTTCATACTGTCATATTCTCTGGTGCAATAGGTATAAAACCGCCTTAAGATTGTCACTTGTCTACTCATGGTCTTCTGGTGTCTCTGGGATTAGGCGAAGTCCCTTATCAAGGTCAATGAGATTAAAAGGAAATTATGACTGCTCTCCTCCACTGTAGCAAGATGCTAAAAGCAAGTCAAGTGGAAGAAGGTGACTTCCACCTCTGCTCTTATGCAGAAGTAGGAGGCCAAGAAAGGTGGTGAATCCTGTTTGAGAAAAGGCTTAAGAATTTGGCATTGGAGGAGACATGTATGCCAAGACCTCACCTGCCTTGTCAAATGTTTGCATTACATCTGGCTGCGGCAGCAAAGGGCCTTCCTCTATAAATGGTTGAAATTGCCTCCGATAGTTAAGCAGTTCACCTAGGCTCTGGATAGTCAAGCATCAAGCCCAGCTCCTTAAGCTTTCAACAGGTGTAGGCCAAAGACACAGCAGGGGGAGAAGCAGTGGCTGTTGTTCTGTGTTGAGAAGAACGATTTTGGCAAAGGGAGAGAGACTACCTATTCCTTGAACCGGGTTCAATATTGTCCCTACCCTCATGGAGAACATGAAGAGTCTGCTGGTGGTGGTTGGCCATGTTGTAGACCCCATCAAGCTGGTATCTTCTTGCCTTCTCTGTGTCATAAGATGGGGGTCCCCTACTGCATCATCAAGGGGAAGGCCAGGTTGCAGTGGTTGTTCTACAGGAAGAGGTGCACCACTGTTGCCTTCACATAGGTTAACTCAGAAGAAAAAAGTGCTCTGGCTAACCTGGTGGAAGCTATGGGGGTCAGTTACAATGACAGATATGATGAAATCTGCCACTCTTGGAGAGGCAACATCCTGGGTCCTAAATCTGTGACTTTCATTGCCAAGATGGAAGGGTAAAAGACTAACTTGCCACCAACCCCCATTAAATCTACACCACAGAGTTTTCCGTAAATAAATAAAAATTTAAAGTGATCTTAAAGAGAAAGAATTGAAAATCTTCTGGTATTATATTTGCTGACTTGTTTTAAGAGATATAAAATGTTTAGAAGAGAATGTTATTGTCTCTCATTTTCATCTTGGACAAATCTTTAAACACAGTCTTCAATTTTCAACTGAACGACTTTCTCCATGGGTTTTCAAAAATCCATTCACAATGTTCAGGGAGGTGCGGCAATGGGTCACAACATCAAAGGAAATAAAATATCAACAACAACAAAAACTGCCAAAAATAGTCTTTAGTACAAAAGAGAAACAGCGAGGCAACAATTGCCAAGTCAGTTTCTGCTAAAGAAAAAAAAAATACCAATGAATAACCTGCAAGTACACATACCAGGCAGCCTTATTTTCATTAGAACTAAACTGGAAACGGCACAAATACATATGGACAGATAAATACACAAGACAATCTGTGAGATAGCTGTTACTCTGTAATAAACTGAGAACTGGGCATAGTGGCATACACCTGAAATGCCAGCATTTGGGAACTCAAGGCAGGAGGATTGTGAGTTCTAGGCCAACCTGAGATACATAGTGAGACCTTCTCTCTAAAACTCAAAGCAAAGAAGGAAACTAAACAAAATGATGCTACACACATTATTCTGAATCTCAAAAATAATTATGTTCAATGAATCTCCAGATAACAGAGTGCATTCTATATTATTTCATTTATACAAGTTTTGTAAAAAAAAAAAAAAAAAAGCCAACTAATATATGGTAATAGAAACAGATCAGTGGTTGCTTCGGGATGGGAATGGCAGTCAAGTGAGGACTTACTGGAAAAGGGCATGATGAAACTTTTGGGGGTTATTATTGCATTGAATTAGCAGATGAATATATTCTTCAAAACTTACCAAATTATAGAAATATAATATGTATTGCTTGTTGTACATCAATCATACCTTAATAAACTGTAAAAAATAGATTTAAAGCAAAAATATTCTAGTAGGTGATGTTGAAGTAGCTTGATATGCATTCCCAACTCTGTTCTCTAACCTCTGACACTGTAACCAAAGCTAGAAAAGTGAAATGCATGCCTTTTCAGACTCACATTTTCAAATCCGTGAAACCATCTTTCCTTTCAAATTGCACTGAAGTCCTCAGTAAAAATCATAGAAAATAAGAATACTCCGGTGTGAGGGAGAGGGTTGTTCATCTACTGGAACCTCTGCTGACTTTTCTCATTTGCATTTTCCCTGCCCATCTGCATTAGTCCCTAGTTAATTCTGAGTAATTCAAATTATTCAGAGCTCTTCTTTCCCGGGCTAACAACTATCTTGCTTCTATCCTAAGAGATGGTAGAATCTAACTCTCATTATATATATGAGGACATTGTGCCACAAAGAAATGAAGGGACCTACATCTTATTTTGAGGAAGAATAGAAACACAGGGAAAACTAAGAGAACATTGAAAGATGAAAAGAAGCTCCTTGCCAGTTAGGAATCGAGAAATTTAGTAAGGTGGGCTGGGGAGATGGCTCAGTAGGCAAAATACTGTGTAGGCATGAAGACATAAGTTAGATCTCCAACATCCATGTAATACATGTAGCAGCACATCTATAATCCCAGTGTTAGGGAGATGGGGGAATCACTGGTCAATCTAGCAAAATTGGTATGTTCTAGGCCAGTGAGTGAATCTGTATCAAAAAATAAGGTGAAGAATTATAGACACCCAAGGTCAACTTCTGCCCTCTATACAAACGTGCACAACTCTGTGTATACATGTACACAGATGTACATACACCCATATACACACAAAGAATTTCAGGACAACTAATAACATTTGTTGTGACAATTTCTGACAAAAATTAATATTTCTTTACAAAGAGATATTATGCTTTAGGCTTGATTAGTTATTTTTCTATTGCTATGATAAAACACCATGACCAAGGCAACTTATAGAAGGAGTTTATTTGGGTTAAGAGTTTGTCAGGGTGGGAAGTGTGGTGGCACGAATAGCAGCTAGAGCAGGAAGCTGAGAGTTCACATTTTGAATCACAGGCATACCATAGAGAGAATGCAAGCCATGAATGATGGAGTCTTTGAAAGCCCCACCCCCAGTAATACACTCCTAGTAAGGCCACACCCCCTAAACCCACCCAAATGGCATCACCAATTGGAAATCAAGAATTCAAATGCTCGAGTCTATGGTAGACATTTATCATGCAAGCCACTACAAAGCCTGAGCCAATATGATCTTCAAATATGGCTTTACTCTTTTCCTAGGTATTTTCTGGGATTTTACAAGTAAGACTAAACTTTTGCTTACAAGGTAAATAAAGATGTTTAAGGTGTAAAAATATTTTTAACTTTCCTTACAACCCTTGTGACTTAGGCTTTTGCCTTATCAGGTGCAATGCTATTCAGTGCCCATCAGGATTAATGTCTGATTTCATTTACCAAAACTGAAAAGGTCCCTTAGCAAGCAAAGGGGTCAAGGCCAGACTGGAGAAACCCACAGAAACAACTGGCCTGAACAAGGGAGGAGCTCATGGACCCCAGTCTGATAGATTGGAAACCAGCATAGGGTGTTAGTTAGGAGGCCTGGGCAGTCTATAGAGTCTCTAGTAATGGATCAGTATTTATCCCTAGCATATGAATGGACTTTGGGAGCCCTTCCCACACAAAGGGATACTTTCTCAGCCTAGACACATGGGGAAGGGCCTACCCCAAATGAACAGACTTTGAAGACTCCCCATGGAAGAACTCACCCTTCTTGGGGGGCAGAAGGGGGATGGGGGTTGGGAGGGAGGAGGGGAGGGTGTGGAAACTGGGATTGACATGTCAAACAACCTTAGCAAACTTTTGAGATGTAACTCCAGAAGGCATTACATACATACATATAATACACACACACACACACACACACACACACACACACACACACACACACACACATATATATCACAAGCCCATACCTACATTTGGGTATATCTTATTCCTTACTTTTGATGCCTTCTAACTGCTTCATATTGGCTTTACCGGAAACTTCTTCTCTCTGTGGCAAAGCCAAGGATCCCACTTTATCTAAGTAGAAGTCTTAAGGGAGAAGGGAACTCCACAGGCTACCTACTGGCACCAGTTCTAGTCTGTCTCTCCTGCCTCTCCTTGCTGCCTTACAAAAAAGAAGCAATTGGCCCAAATATTTTGGATGTCCTAGGTCAGATCCCCTTGTTGAGCCTATAGGTGGTATTTCTTACAGGCTTTTATTTGATGGGAGCTTTTCTTTAGTTTCTTCATGGGTGTTTTGAATCTCTAAGGATCCCTAACACACACTAATGCTAAGCACAACTACTTCTCTGTCCCCTGCTCAATCCTGTTTCTCTTTGGTTGTGGTCTTCTAGGCCTATGAGATGCCCTCCATGTGCAGATATCTGCAGAGGTTTCAATAAGAGTTGTAATGTGCTGCAATAAGCACACCAAACCAGAATGAAAGCTCTGGATGAAATGGTAGCACTCGGGTGGAGAAAACAAGAAACAGAAACCTCAGACCCACCTCTGTGAAGAGAAACCTAAAGCCCCAAAGGAGCCTGGGAACAAGAAGGCTAACACTATTCACTACTGGATGCCTGAAAGGTTTTTGCTCAAATTCAGAAGGTTTTCTCAGAACCGTCTTTAAAGACCCGAGGAAAGGTGTTTAAAGGAGGCAGAAAGGAAATTTGGGCAGGGGATGAGGACTCCTTTATAAGAGTAAATAGGAAAGAGTGAAGGGCCGTAGTAGGGGGCAGGGTTAGATTTAGAGGAGTTGAGGTTTGGAATAAAGCATCCTGATATCCTTCACGATGGAATTAAGCCTGAATCTCTTCTAGGAGGACTTGTAAGAGATTATGTTTCAGATCTCTGGGGGTGGTTTCTAGAAATACAAAGCTAAAGACCAGAATACCTTTCAACCTTACAAGCTCTTTGATTTAGCTCATTATGCTAGAGCCACAGATCATCTGTTCCCTATATGTATATCTGCTATTTAGTCCCAGAGCTGTCATGGGCAGAGCAGCAAGTTAAAGAAGAGCACAACTCCAGAAAGAGCTTTCTTGCAAAAGTAGGTCACCATGTCTGTTGCCTAGCACTGCATGTGAGGGAACTGCCTGGTGAAGCTGGAGGCAGGGTACTCAGACACCCAGACAGGGAGTCTGACTTTTGAAAGCCCCCTCTCTCTCCCTCTCCCCTCCCCCTCTCTTTCCTTCCCTCCTCTCTCCATCAGCCTTCTCTGTCCCTTTCTTCCCAACACACCATTGTTCTTTAGGAACCCCTGAGCCCACAAGTTTGAAATTCTATAATTGAGGCAACACAAAGAAACTGCAGAGAAAAACACTAACAACCCTGAGGTCCAGAGAGGGCTAATGGACCTTAAAGACATTTGTCCAAGGTGATAGAGTTTGTTAGTGGCAAAACAGGAGTTAGATTTCTCTGAGTTTCCATCCAAAGTGGAAAACAAGAGAAAAATGAATATTTCTTAGTCAACAGGACAATGTGATTAAAGAAAGATCTTTGCCAGGTAGTGTATGCCTGTAGTCTCAGCATCCAGGAGGCTGAGATAGTAGGGTTGTGAGTTCCAGGTCAGCCTGAGCTATGGAGGAAGACTGCCTCAAAGAAAGGAAGGAAGGAAGGATGGAAGGAAGGAAGAAAGGAAGGGCCATTTCCTATTCCCCATGGCTGCTGTGTCTCGGAGTTTGGCATAATGAAGTTAACTGTGCTATTAGACAGGTCTTCCCCTTGTTTTTCTATTGTTTTTGAAGTTCTGGACTTGAGCCAGCAGTGATGGTGTGTTTTGATAATTGGTTAATAGTGAGAATGTAAAGAACTTTTGTAACAACACAGAAATTAGAAATGGGGACATATACCGGGGAAGTAACAGTCTGTAACCAGGATGCTGACATTAAACTATAGGTTTTCTTATCCTGTTGTTTCCTGTGGGATTAACAGATTTATGTTCCAAGGACCTAATGTTTTCCTATTATATGAGCTTAATTAGAGAATAACTTTGGATGACATCCATAAGTTCCAGGTGGCTTGCTTTGTGGATGGGATGAAACTCTCATCCTTTTGGAAATGAATGGATATGATGTAAGTACTTTGAGTGACAGCTCTCAACAGAAGGAGGGCAATAGCCATCAGTTTCCATCTCAAAGTAAACAGCGTGAACCTAACTTTAGCAGTTACAATGAGGACCAGCTATTAACCACTGGGTCAGTAATGCCTGTGGTAATATGTCCTTTGCTACTGGAGATACAGGATCAGCCAGTGTGCATTTCCTGGGATTCAGTTTCAGTAACACTGTTGTTCTGTTTACTCCAAGATGAATCTTGACATCTGTTACCTGTTTAAATATCTTCTGGAAGGTTTGGTTACTGCATACCTATATTGTCATATTTCAACTTTTTAAATGTGCAATTGCCATCAGAACTTTGTATGTGAAGTCATTTATTTATAATAAAGCTGTTACTGTATAAGAAAAAGGAATAAAAATAATATTCTTCCACAAGAAGGCACATAAGAAGCCAGGCAGTGGTGGCACAGGCCTTTAATCCCAGCACTTGGGAGGTAGAAACAGGAGGATCTCTGTGAGTTCAAGGCCAGCCTGGTCTACAGAGCCAGTTACAAGACAGGCTCCAAAACAATACAGAGAAACCTTGTCTCAAAAAACAAACAAACAAACAAACAAACCAAAACCAAAAACAAAAACAAAAACTAAAAACCAAACCAAAAAACAAAACAAAACAAAAAGAGGGCATATAAGACAATAAGTTGGGAAATTAAAAAAATAAGGGGGGGGGGAGGCTGAGATGCTCTTCCAGGTGAGGCAGGCTCACAACCATCTTGTAACTTCAGTTCGAGGGAAGTCTGATAGGCTCTTCTGGCCTCTGAGGGCACCAGGAACTCACAGTGTGTACAGATGTGCACACTGACAAAACCACCAATACACACATAAAATAAATAAATAAATAGTCAGAAATACTAAAAAATAAAACTCATTTGTCAGACATTTGGCATAAAGCAGAGAAATGCATTAGAACATTCACAAAGTCTCTAAACTTTAGGTCTACTTCTTCAATGTGTAGAAACCTACTGCTTTCCGAAGTTGGCCTAAGGCTTCCCATTACACAAAACCCTAGTTACAGGCCCAGGCTCTAGCCAATATACTTAATTTCAGCTTGATCAGAGTTTGTATTAGCCTGGGACTTGAGAGAAGCATATAATAAAATGGATTTTCAAATGAGAATTTATTAAGAGAGATGAGATCAGATAGAGAGGAATGCTGGGGGAGAGAAGAGACTGTACTGTAAGCCTCAGTGTGAGTAAAGGCTTGAGACAGAGGTGGGGGTGGTGGGGAGAACGTCTGGGTGGAAGAATTTAGGCCTCCCCTGTACTCCAAGGAAGATTTGGCAGGGCCACCAAGGTTTCATGAAGCCAAGGTCAGCCAGCAGTCAGAGGAGTTCTATGTCTCCTAGGAATAGACTGATATTAGTGACTCTGCCATGTAGCAACTGTGACCTCAGCACAAATGCTGAGCTAGATTTCAGAGCATTGGGGCCAAACCCTTGAGCCAGTTCTGTTCTCTGTAGCTGGATTTCTACAAGGCATATTCTTGAAGGTGTTACAGAACTCCGCTTTCCAGAGCTTCTTTGTCCAGTGATGGTTTTCTGTGTTTCTGCACTCACAGGCCCACCTGGGACCCCAAGGTTTTAGAGAGGAAGAATTTAGGAAGAAGAGGACAGAAAGCCTCTACCCAAGGCCTAAGTTGGTCACATTGGTGATGTCAAACATTGTCTCCTTCCTTACAGGTTCCTCATCCAAGGGCCTCATACCAACCTAGATGTATAGCTCTTTTCTGTTCCAGACTCCTCGACTTTCATCCCACATTGTCTTAACCACCAAGGCCTGGAAAATAGGGGCCTACACATGGGTCAGGGAGGTGGCGTGGAAGTTATGGAGTGTCACAAACAGGCTTTAACTCTTACAATGGCTACTCCTGTTAGGACCTGGATAGAGAAAGACTCTGACATTTAAAAGACATCCTCTTCTTTGTATTTTACCTGCTTTAATCTACACAATTGCAGTGGGAGATGGTAGGCCTATTCGTGTACCTGCTTGTTGGATGAGAAAACTGAGATTGTGCAAGCCACTTGTCCACTATGACTCAACTTTAAGGGACAGAAGAGCAGATTTCACAGTGAACCAGAAATTCAGTGAGGGAAGGGTGGACTTCACCCATAGTGAGTGCTTCCTCATCCAAAACCTCAGACACTTGGCAGGATTTGAGTTTCTCTGCAAACTCTTTACTAGGGGCCATCACCACCTGCCCCCTGACTTGACATGATGGGCCTCAGCTCCAGTCCACAGGATTGGGGAATCCTACTTTAGCTCCTCTTTTCCAGGAGATCTCTCAGCTCTGTCCCTGAGAGGAGACAGGACAGTCACAAGTAGAAGGCAGGGTGAAGGCCTAGGACTGCCCAATGAATGGCTACTGGGAGGGGCATGGTGAGGCAGTCACACTTTCTCCACAGCAACAACCGCCAAAGAATTGGACATAATAAACTCTTTTTCTATAGTACTAGTTCAAAGAGGTATACAAATAGCCAACAGGTTTAAGAAAAGATGTTCAACATCACAAACCAACAGAGAAGAAAAATAAAAACTAACATCTGTTAGAATGGCAGTTTAAAAAACAAAGCAACTAAGCTCTGGTGAAAGTGTGGAGAAAAGGAAGCCCTTGTATGTAGTGAGACATTCATTTTGTCTGCACCTGTGGCAGGGACCACACCCATTGGGGGTGGAGACAGGGCTGGATGTTACCTGGGGGAACTAAGTCTGAGGAGGTGGCTGGGAGAGCTCTCTTGCTTGCAGCACAGGGACAGGGTACATCCGGTGGCATCCTTGGAACCAGGAACCTGCTGGTGTTCATCTGTCTATGTTGTAAGTTATTTCACCCCGAATAAACATCTGTTTGGCCCATTTGTTTCTCCTGATCCTTATTAAACATCAATACTTGTATGTTAGTGATGGGAATGTAAATGACTGCAACCATTATGGAAATCATTACAAAGGTTATTAAAAATTACAAATAGAATTGCCATACATCCTAGCAATCCTACTTTTGAGTATAGTATATATCCAAAGGAATAGAAATCAATATGTGCAAAGAGATATCAACACTCCAATGCTCACTGCAGCAATATTCATAACAAAAGACATGGGTATAGAATGAACCTAAGTGTCTCTCAACAGACAGATAGCTAATACATAGATCATAGAGAATGCATGTATGGTATGTATACACAATGGAATGCTAGTTAACCTTAAACAATGAAGAAAATATTGCAATTGGCAAGAACATGAATAACCCTGGAGGACATTCTTCTAACTGCAATAAGCCAGACACAAAAAGACAAATTACCATATGATCTTAAATGTCTGTGAAATCTAGAAACATTGAAGCAAAGAGTAGAATGGTGGTTTCCAAGGACTGAGAGGTAGGAGAAGTGGGGAGATGCCAGCCAAAGAGTAACAACTTGTTATAAGGGGAGTAAGTTCTAGAGAGCTAATGTACATATGGTGAATGTAGTTAATAATAGTGTAACGAATACTTGAAATTTGCTAAGATCATAAATCTTAACTGATCTTACCACAAACAAAAGTAATTATATGAGGTAATGGATGTGTTAATTATGTTGATTTTGGTAATCATTTCACAATGTATACATACGTTGTATCATCACATTGTAAAACCCACATATTTAGCTTTTATTTGTCAATTAACCTTCAATAAAACTGAGTAGAATAACAGACTTAAAAAAGAAAAGTGACTGTAAGTTGCCAAACATTATTAATAATCCCTTCCAGTTTGTTTTGGTTTTTTGGCTTTTAACTTTATTTAATTACATTTTTTCATACAATACACTTGATCATATTTCACCTCCCACAACTCCTCCCTAAGCCTCTCCACCTCCATATCCACCCACCTTTCTGTACTCTTGCTCTTGCAAAAAAATCCATATACCAAAACAGATACCAAAATAAAAAACAGAAACCCCCCAGAAAACTGAATATCAAACAAACATGCAGAAGATCAGTAAGTTAAAAGATACCCAAACAAAACAAAATGGAAATGAAACCAACTGAACAACCCAAGGAACACACCTTGTGTTGCCTAAAGGCCTTATTATTTGAGGACAGGTTTATGTTTCATGCTGAAAAAAGATTTTTAAATTTTTATTTTTAATTAAAATATTACATCATCTCCCCTCCATCTTTTCTCTCTAGCTCTACCCATGTCCCTCCTTCTCTGCTCACTCTCAAATTCATAAGCTTTTTCTGTAATTATTGTTACATTTATATGACATACAATAAATAAATATGTTACTACAGGTTACTGAGTCTGTTTAGTGTTGTTTGCATGTATATGTTTTTAGGGATGGCCACTTATTATTGAATAGCCAATTAGGGAGCTCCTCCCTGGGTAAGAATGATTCTCAGCAGTCATAATTGCTTGTAGCTCTATCTAGATGTGGGCACTGTGAGTTTTTGTTTGTTTGTTTACTTATTACCACTAATAATTGGGTTTGCTAGTGGAACATTGTTTTTCTTCTAAAATCATTTTTTGAACTGTTAGGGGGTTCACACATACTAGGCAGGTGCCCGCCCACTGAATTTAATGGTTCTAAAAATAGAAAGGCCACTTTCTTTTGTGTGGATGTGGGAAAAGGCACACATCTCTACTTTCTCATTCCTAGGCAAGTCATTACACATTACGATAGCCTGAAGCCAACATGATGATCAGGTAGAGAGCTGAGTGGGCTTGGGGGAGCAAAGGCTCACAGTCTCTCTTTTTTCTGCTTTTCCCTGTTTCCCCCACCTGGTACTTACTTAAGAAATGGTTTTTATGTATGAGATGGCAAATAATTGGGAGTGGGGGGTGCTGACTGACAGTTTTAAGTATTCAACACTAATCCCTCAAAGGGAGCTAGGGAGATACGCCTTGTGAGTGAACCGCAGAGAAAAGCCAGAAATTAGATCAACTTATTTATGTGCTTCCCACTAGAGACAGGCAGTCTCTTAAGAAGCCTTTATGATGTTAAAAAAGAATAAGAAGGCTGGAAGTAAAATATTTCTTAGATGGAATGATGGAAAAGCATTAACAAGATCAATGTGACCCTAACATTTAAGCCTTCCACATGCCAGAGGTACAGGGACGTTCTGGATCAAAAGGAGTCATGTGTGCAAAGCCTGGGAGTCTGTCCTTCAAGTTCCCTCAGATTCAGGCTTGTTTTCCCAGAGCAACGATACTTCATCTTGTCTGTATATTAGAATCACCTAGGGAGCTTTTGAAAACTAGTGCCTCTCCTTTAGAGATGATGATTCACTTGGTGAGATAGGGCCAGGATGCCAGTATTTTTTAAAGCTCCCTAGGGAATTCTCATGGGCTGCTAAGGTTGAGGACTGCTGTTCTGGAGGAGTCCCGTGGATTCAATCTGATGCCAGCTTGGGTGACAGGTCAAGTGACTGAAACTTTTTGGAGGTAAAGTGGTAGGGAATGCACACTGAACTCTAAACTAGGTGAAATGGATTTGGGACATTTCTGCCACTGCTTTACTATGTGATCCTTGTCTTTTGAGTTACCATGCCTCCTCCACCAGTACAATAAAGGATCAGACTCCTTTTTAAAATGTGCTCTTAAAAATTATTTATTGACTTAATTTTTATATGCATTGGTGTTTGGCCTGTATTCGTGTCTGTGTGAGGATGTCGGATTCCCTGCAACTGGAGTTTACAGACAGTTGTGAATTGCCATATGGGTGCTGGGAATTGAACCTGGGTTCTCTGGAAGAGCAGCCAGTGCTCTTAACCACTGAGTCATCTCTCTAGCCTAATTAAGGTGCTTCTGAATGTCTCAAATTTGCCAGGTAGGAGAAGGACCAATGAATACTTTTGTTTCTGCTGTCCAAGCAAGGCTTGGCCTACAGGGAGGTGCAAATTAATTCCCACCTCCATTGGGAAGGGCTAGTCCAGGGAATTGCCTACCCAAATATCAGAACGGAAGGTTATGAAATAGTCTTCAGGTCCTCCCCAGCAGGAAAGTCAATGCTCAAGTGTAGGCTCTTTATAATGCTGGTAGCATTTGTAGCATCACATCTGTTAAGGAGCAATAGTAGCAGCAGCAGCCGGAGTGATAATAATCTTCATTTGAAATACAGTTCTCCTATCCCATATAAGGACAGCTCAAGAATATGTACAGCAGCATTTCAAGGAGCTGAAAGCACCTAGCTATTCTCTCTTTTTTATTTCTTCCTTTTATCTCTCTCTGGGAAGATGAAGGCCTGTATTCCTATTCACTGTTTTCCAAAGCTTAGGCCTGACCAAGATTCTTGGCCCACGCATTGGGCTCTAAGGCTGGCTTGCCTCCCAGTTGGGAAAGGAGTGGAGTATCTTCTCCCACCTCTTCAACTCCCTTCTTGCACTGTCTTCCCCCAATGAGTGTCCTTGTGCTACCTGGCAGTTTTGTCATCCACTTTTCCCTCTTTTACTGTTCCCTGCCCCATTCTACTTATGAATTACAGGATACAATTCACTTAAAAACTTCATTGTGTGGTTACCACAATTTGCACATGACCAAGTATAGTCACTGTGGTGATATCTTGTTTATACTCTAACAAATAGAGCTCGCCTGAAGATGAGAGTAGCAGAGTAGCCAGCCCCTAGAGCTCTTATCTCTACGAAGTCTTCAGACGGAAAAGAGTCTGAGCTCCTGCTCTTCCTGCCTACATTCCTCTCTTTGCCCAGCCATCTCACTTCCTGTCTGTCTGTCTGTACAGACCTCCAGACCTCTACGGTTAGTTAGTGTCTAGCTCAGCCCTCTGAACTTCAGGCAAACTTTACTTGTTAGATTATAAGCAAGATAAAACCACAAGTCATTTACTTAAACTGGAAGCTTCTTGGAAAACACTTGGTGCCCTACAGACTACCACTGAACTGAGAACACAGTTGGTGTTGAAGAGATCATCTGGCCCATCTGATGGAGTTTTCAGGGCTAATAAATCAAGAGTTCAATGCAGGGAGTGCCCAAACAGTTGTGGAATTTAAAAGATGCATGTATGAGTGTTTGTTTGCATGTGTATCTTTGTATCATGCTCATGCCTTGTGCTCTTGGATGTTAGAACAGTTTACTGGATGGCCTAGAACTGAAGTTACAGATAGTTGTGATGAGAAGGAACTTGGGTTCTCTACAAGAGCATCAAGTGCTCTTAAACATTAAATCACCTCTCCTGCCCTAGTTTTAGAGAGAGGCTCTCACTATGTAACTCTGACTGTCCTGGAACTCATTATCTAGACCAGGCTGGTCTTGAACTCACAGAGATTCACCTGCCTATGCCTCCCAAGTGCTGGGATTAAAGGTGTGTATCATTACCCTGACCCCTAATCTTGTAGGCTTTCCTCCTTTTTCCATATAGCACACTCCTGCACATGTCACAGAAGTACTATTGGCTGATTTTCACATGGCTCCCAGGTCCTGACATTTTCCTCTTCAGGTTCCTTCTCCTTCTACTTATGGCCCTAGAAGGAAAATGTAGAAGGAAGTACACTTTATGTTGTTCGCTAACCCACTAGGCACCCTTAGCCTGGAATGGCTGGACTGACCCTATCACAGCCAATCAGATGCTTTTCCTTTCTCATTCCTTCCTCATCACCATCAACAAGCCTTCCTTACTCTCCCCAGCCAGAAGCACCCACCAGGAGTATTAGAATGTTCTACTTCACATTACAATCATCAATTCTCTAGTAACTAAAAATCTCACTTGTATGATCTTACACAAGGCACATAACCCTTCAAGATTTAATTACTCATCATTAAAATGAGGGTGACAAGAATCAATCCAGGCCTGTAATTCCAGCTGTGTAGGAGGCTGAAGCAGGAGGATCATAAAGTCAAGGACAGCTTGGGCTACATAGTGAGTTTCAGAGCCTGGGTAAGATACTGTTTTTACAAAAAAGAAAAAAGAAAAGAAAATTCCCTCTTTAACGTCCTCCCAGATGAGACAAACTGTGTTCAAGTATATAGCATATAAAGCATATAATCAAGATGATAGTTAATACCTATCAAATATTTATATGTACAAGGCACTTTAAATACTTCATACATATTGATACATATTGATTCATGGAAGCCACCAGCAACCTTATGCAGTAATACTATTATTATCTTCATCTTGATTAGACTGAGTAATTTCCTCCAAGGACACACAACTTACTAAGTCAGAGAACTGTAGAATGTGATTTAAACTAAGACTGTGGAGTGTTTACTTGTATGACTTAATTACATATCTACAATATATATAGTAAGACGTGTGTATGTGTGTGTATGATCATTATACATGGTATTGGGTTTCATAAGGAGATTTCTATGCAAGTATATAATGTACTTTGAGCATTTACATACCCAAACACATCCTCTCACCTTCCTTTTCTTGCTCTGCCCTCTCCCATTAGTCTTTGCTGCTCCCTTATACAGTTTTATTTTCATGTCATATACATATTTTATTTATCTGTGTAAAATATAGGATCCATAAATGAAAGAAAATATGCTATTTGTCTTTCCAAGACATATTTAATTATTTGCTTAATAATCACTAAATGTGATTAACTCTACTTGCTTCAATTTTCTTAGGAATGATATAACTTCATTTTGTATTAGATAAAACTTCATTGTGTATATATACCATATTTTATTTATCAGTTTTTTGATATTGAACACCTAGGTTGGTTCCATAATTTATCTACTGTGAATAATACTGTTATATTGCTGTGTAAGGGTTTCCGGGATATGTTGACTTGAGTCCTCTGGTAAATACCCAGGACTGGTATAGCTGGTTCATATGGTAGATCCATTCTTAGTTTTTGAGAAATTTCCATATGAGTTTCATAGTGGCTACATTTACAGTCCCATCAGCAGTGTATAAGGATATACTTTTTACCACTATCATACGCCAAGTTATCATTATTTGAGTTTTTTCTGAATGATTATCATTCTGACTGGACCCTGTGTATATTCTTACATAAAATAAAGTCTGGCACAATATAAAAGAAATTTAATAGACTTTTTAAAGTTCAGAGGATAGGTCAAGATGATCTTGAGTTGTCAGATAAAATATCATGGAAGATGTGCCATAAAAGACATATTAAAACGGGAAAAATATGTGACGATATCTTGTTTGTACAAATAAAGTGTGTCTGAAGATCAGAGGGTGGAGTTTGCCATTAGCTAATAAATAGACAGGAAGTGAGATGACTGAGTGGAGAAAGCTGAAAAAGAGAGCTAATTCCTGTTTCCTCATGCCTATAATCATTTCTCTGCCAGTCATCTTCCTGTCTCTGCCCAGCCATCTTACTTCCTGTACACTCTGAAGATGTGTTGCTGTCATTGATTTAATAAAGAGTTAAATGGCCAATAGCTAGGCAGGACTTGTGGACTGGGAGAGAGCCTGGGATGAAGAAGGGTGGAGTTGAGAGGAGACACAGGGAGAAGCAAGATGGACATGGTATCAAGCCACGTGGTAGAATGTAGATAAGAAATATGGATTAATTTAAGTTGTAAGAGCTAGTTAGCAACAAGCCTAAACTATTGGCCTAGTATTTATAACCAATAACAAGTTTGTGTGTGTGTGTGTGTGTGTGTGTGTGTGTGGTTTTTTTTTTTTTTTTTGAGCTAGCTGGTGGGACAGAAAATTCCACTTACAATGTTACCTTATTGGAAATCTAGAATTGAAATGTTCAATATGTACTGATCAGGACAAAGAAGATGGTTGTGTTCTCCTTTGCTCTATGTTGCCCAATGCACAAGGCTTCTAGGTTCTGGAATCTCCATACTTTATAAATAATATGAAGTTGATATGACCAGAGGAGAAAGGATCATAGGCTGAATATATTTGAAACTATGTCATGTGACCATTTATGAAGGAAGATCTGTATTTATTGGTATAGCTATATATATTTATATATATATAGTACTTATCATATATATACTTTATGTAGATGATACTATGTATCATGATAAAAAATGTATATCTATAATTGCTAAATAAATTTAAAATTCTATGTGCTAATTAGAGATACTTTAAATTTCATAAAACAATAATTATCTCTACTCTATGTGACTAATTGTCATTTTCTAATAATGCATTTTATTTTTTATATGGAAATTGTGTCTTTCTAAGTTAATTTTCTGGGTTATAATGTATTGGAAATTTTTTGAGACTGTTTCATTACATAGCTCAACCTGGCATCAAACTTGAGATTCAACTGCCTCAGTCTCTCAAAACACATGATTACAAGGTGTGTTCCACCATGTTTAGCTCCTACAATGAACACTTTGGAAAATCATTGTACTAAATAACTTTTGAGGTCCCAACATGTCATAGGCTTTCACCCATTTGTGCTGATCCCTGCTCATTCCATAATTCAAAATTGTGGGCAGCCCCTTCTTACTTTGCAAGTTGTAGGAGTGTTGAGAACTGGTTGGCTCCACCTCAATGCATGCCTGGTCCGGAGGATGCCCAGGGGTCTTGCCAGCTCTATTCTGGTCATTACACCATGATCTAAGGAGGTCAAGCAAGTTTCTACTGCTAGTCATTTAGCTCAAATAGTGTTCTGATGGCAGACAGGGACACTGGATTTTTCCCTTCTTGAAATAAAGGGCCTCTTTTGGCCCTTTTCCCAACTATGGGATCCTCCAAGCAACACATTTCTTTACTTTATGACAGCATAGCAATTTGAACCCAGGCTTATTCCCTCCTATTTATAACACAAGGAAAGCTTAAGTATGCCGGAGGGATTTGATGAGTGTGGCACATTTACTGTCAACATCCTTCTATGAGACATTTGTCCCATAGCAGGTGGAAAGGACCCTTGAGGAGATGACATTTCAATGCAAGTAGCCACATCTGTAGAAATAATTCTGCTTCACACATTTCCACATGCTTGCTTTATGATCCATTCTTGTGCTACGTGGCCCTGAGGATCCGAAGGTTTCTCCCTAACTATAACTAACCATCAACCTCCCATGTCACTTTATAGACAGGCATTGTAAGGTCTAGCCACTTTTTAGTCATTTGTTCCTTGCTTCAAATCAAACATGGAAAATAACCTCAGAGGAGTCACTGGAAGGAAGTTACTGAGTAAACTCAAATTTAGAGAAAGACCATCAGAAGCTGAAAAACCCTCACAAACTAACAAACTAGTCTAAATCTAAAGTTTGAACATGGAGCCCAGCTCTGTGAAGGAAAGAGGTATGGGCTATCCACTTCCAAATGATTGATTACATGTTTTTTTTTTGTTTTTGTTTTTGTTTTTTTTTTTTGGCATATAGATAAATATGTTCTGCCTTTCCTTACAAATCAACCTCTGTCTACCCTAGAAACTCAGCACATATCCATGTAGCCATTACCCAAAGCCCAGATGCAGCCTGACTCAGAACACTGCAAGGACATACACAGAACAAATCTTCCTATTTGTTACATATTTTGAATTAGAGGATCTCATAAATTTTCAGAACTGGAAGTTCTCTTAGCAATATTTTTTAAGCCTTCAAAGTTCATGTGCTTTAACCACAGAGCCCACAGAAACTCAACCCAGAGGGATAAAAAAAAAAAAAAAAAAAAAAAAAAGGACCGGCTAAGCAAGAGAGAATCTATCTCTGGTTTTCTATGTAGTTCTCTTTTTCATCCTAGGAAGGCTGGCTTGTGTGAGTTAATATTCTTATGGATGAGACTTTAAAATCTAGATTTATGTGTTTACAATAGGGGACAAGAATTTTGTCCTGTCATGATCAGGGAATTCCCAGATCTCCAGAAGCCTAAGCACTTCAAGCACTACTAGAATCCAGTGAACATTTCTTGAGGGAGGGTTCCACTATGTAGCTCCATCTGGCTTCAACCTCACAGTCCTCTTGCCTCACCCCTACAGTGCTGGCATTACAGTGCTAGCATCTGAGTGTGCTACTACACACTCAGATCAACATACTTTTTATGGGACATCAAAATAGAGGGAACAAAACGGGAGCCTGGATGCTTTTTCCTTTAAATAAAGGACATAAAAACCTCTCAGCCACCCCGCTGGCATACTTGGAGGCACTGCCTTCTCTGAAATTACTCTGGCCCTAAATTAAGAGCCATGTCCATTTATCCCAGCAGGATGAGCCCAATATCATCAGATATTAAGATGAAGGTTTTTGTTTTTCCCCTGGAGACAATGGTAGGGTGATGTTTGACACAGGAGTACAGATAAAACTTGTGAATTGTGAAGATAGGAGTTCCATAAGGGACCGTTCAGTTCAGCATGTAGAGACTCAGACCCAGAGAAGAGACAAAAAGAAAAATATTCAAAATTGTGGCATGTGTTCGTGGCAGATTGGGCCTCCTAGATCAGCCAATACTATTTTCATTGGCCCTTGGATCTGTTAAGTCTTCATTTATTCTGTTATTATTCATTTAATAAATACTTCCTGATTATTACTTATGTCTTAGCTAGGCTAAGTGCTAGGCTCTGGGGCTTATAATGGGGAAGTACATAATTTTTCAATAGCAATGACTTAGGGAGAGCAAGTTGGTTGGATGGAGGTGATTAGAGGTCTTGTCTTAATGCTTGCTGGCATAGCAAGTGCATGAGTTTTACTTAGATCATGAACTCATTACTTGTGGTTTGGGGAGATGCTAAAGTTCCCTAAGCTAAATTTTGATGACACCATTGACAGAAGAAGCCTAGACCTTCCTAGTAGTCTATAATGGCCTGTTGTAAGGCAAACATCATCCCTTTTTCTCTGAGGGCTGAGGGGCAAGGCTTGGAGGAGTGGGTTAGGAGGAAGGGGGATAGTTGTGGGCAGGAGAAGGGTTAGGCAAAGAAGAAATCCTCAGAACAAAACAGCTGCCAAGCTAAAGAGTTCCCCACAACAGGATGAATCAAGACCTTTCCAGTCAGAGAAACCACAGGCTTCTGGCACTGAGCCATTGCCAGCAGGTGACCTAGTTAGAGAGGTGTGTGGCTAAAGAAGTCAACATTCTGAAAAACCCAATAGATGTTACAGAACAGAGCAAGAGAGAACCTCGGAAGAGGTCATGAAAAGTAAAGCTATCATTGTCCCTGGAAACACATGTATGGTAAGGAAAGCAGCTGTTAGTTGTATTTGAAGTATTCAGAGTGCAGTAGAACTAGCCTGAGCTGAGATGTGGCCCACTAAAGCTAACGCGATGGGGCAAGAACACATCTAATTGCTTTGGAGGTTTTATCTTGGGTCTTTTGAGGTAAATAAGTACTTTCTCTAAGAGTGGATTCATAATGAGATGAATAGAGATCCATGAGTGTAGGGAATGAGCATCAATCATTAGGTACCCACCCCAATCCTACAACCTGAGTAACTGAATTATCATCATTCGGTCAGAAGTGAAAGGCTTCCAGTCTAACCTGCTCATTGTGTAGGTGAAGAAATAATGACTATCAATGCTTCATCCACAGTTCCCTCTTTTGTCTGTTACCAAGCTCATCTCAATGTATAAAAGTTACCAACAAGTCAATTGTGCTTTGCTTCCCACTAGCCATTTTTCCATTCTGTTTCCTCCCTTGCCCCCAAAGAAAGCAGGCCAAGGATCTACAGACTTAAGCAGGATAAAGCACAGTATTTGGAGAGTGATAAGCACAGCTAGCATGAGGACATGAAGAAACAACTCCCAGGGGTTGTCTCAATACCGGCTAATTGATGTTTGAGGCATTTTTCAAACATGTCATTATCCTTGTACTTAAGGAGGCTGCCGGCGATAAAATAGTGGGAATGAGGCCAAAATTCCCGAGATAAACAAACAGACACTCGGTGTCAGCCTTAGTTTTGGGTAACCTGCTTTAACTACACATTCCAGCTTTCTCCATACGGGAGCTGAGTCTTAGCAGTCGCATAGCTTTGGGCAGATCTCTACCAGTACACACACTTGAACCCTTTGCCACTATTTCTCTCCTGCCCAAACCCCTTGTCTCTGGAAAAACTGGGGCAAACAGTCTAGGGACGTCTACCTGCCCAGCAATAGTACAGCCACAGGGATCAAACTCAAGGAGTTGAAGTCCAAAGATATGGTCTGGATGTGGTTTCACCATTACCATACTCAATTATGAAAGCATGGGAAGGCAAGTAATTGATCAGGCAAGATGAGGAAACGTAATATGAGTATTCTATGCAAAGAGGGGACTAATGAGAACCCGAGCACATGTGTTCTGCTCTTATTTTCCTGTCTAGCCACTTTGCTACAGATCATTGCCTCCCTGAGCATCAGTTTCCTTAACTAGAAAATAATCAAAACACTCAACTTGACAAATAGATCCCTATTATTAGAATTACCCAATAGTGTGTTGTGGTGTGTGTGTGTGTGTGTGTGTGTGTGTGTGTGTGTGTGTGTGTACGCACGTGCGTGCGCGCCATGCTTTGAGTCACATCCTTGGCAAGTTTTGCATTTTTAAAAATTTGATACAGGGTCTGAATTGTCCAGGCAATGCCTCAGCCCCCCAGATAGCTGGGGCTACAAACCTGTGGTACCAGGTGCAACGTCAAATAAAATTATTTAACATATTGAATTGAAGGCTGTATTTCAACAACTCTGATTCAGTGAGTTCATCTTTAACCACAAAGAAACTGTATTTGTAACACAATTCCTAAGTGATTCTATTAGTCAGTTGAGGTCGCCACTGGGGATTTTCTAACCACTACCTTCTGTGAATCTGAGGCAAGTTTGGAATCCATACTTAGCCATAGTTATCAATGTCACCATCCCCCCTTTTCTCTTCCTTTTTTTTCTTTTCTTTTCTTTTCTTTTCTTTTTTCTTTCGAGACAGGGTCTGTCCTGGAACTCACTCTATAGACCAGGCTGACCTCCAATTCCCAGGGATCTGCCTGCTTCTGCCTCCTGAGTGCTGGGATTAGAGGCATGTGTCTGTGTCACCACCACTCCTGGCTCCCCCCCCCCTTTTTTTTTTTTTTAAATGTAACTGTCTCTATACGACTCAGGTCTGGATATTTCATACAAGAAGGTAACAGGTCCCTCTAAAAACTCACAAAGACTGAAAAGGAACATGTGGTCAGGTCCAAAGGACACAAGTAAGGTCTCTTGCATGCTGTACAACCTTTTATTGGAATAAGCGAAAACAGTCTCATGTAGGAAGAGAAGGGAAAAAGCTTACTGAGGGGAGAGGCATTCAATGACAAGTTAGGGCAGGATCGGGTGGGGAGGAATGTATTCTTTGTTGCAAACAGTTAGGTAACTCTGTCATCCTGTCATCCTCATCCTCACCTGGGCCTTGGGCCAAAATCTGCACTTCCGACAGCAAGAACATAGACTGAGTTCTTCTGGGCACAACTGGAAGCAGGAGACTGAGCCCAGAGGCTGAGGGAAAACTGGATCAGTTTTAGTGGCTTAGGATTTCAAGTTCAAAAGTTCTTTCCTCAAACATACTAATATTGTCTTTTTTTTTTCTATAAGCTTACTACCAAGTAGGGTTTCTGTGTATGAGGTAAGCAAGCTTCAGTCACCATTTCCTGGATAGTTATGTGGCAGAATCCACTAGAACTCAGGATGCTATCTTCCTGCCCCTCTCTGTTATTGGGCTGGCGAGAGAGGAACTTGCTTGCTTGCTTGATTTTTTCCTGAAGAGAACTGATTTAGGTTGGATCTGGAAACTGGAGGTGGGGAGGCCAGGACAGATGTGTGGGAACTATGTCCTGTCCAGCTTAACCTGGATAACAGAGCAGGCAGATAGTGCTTTGGAAATTCCAGACTTGGTCTGAGGATGGACGAGAGTGCAGCTCTTCCCTGGAGCTCAGAAACCTGATCGGCCCCAAGGGAAACAGAGGAAGAAAGAATGCTTGGCCTCTACAATTCCAATAAGAATTCATAGACAGGGCAAGGAAATAGGACCGTCATTTGCCAGGTGTCCAGGAGCAAAGTAAAGCTTGGGGCTTCCTGTGGGATTTTTTCCGGGTATGGCCAGTAGTCAAAGCAAAAGCCAAAACCTCTGACCTTGGTTGCTAAGAACAATGATTTGGAAAACAAATCCAAACATATAATACCTTTAAAGTAGCCTTGCAAATAAGGCCTGAAAAGACAGCATGGATCTGGCTTTGATTCACACAGAAACCACTAGGATACCTTTTCTTCAAGCAACACTCCACATTGTCCCATCTTTGCCCCTCACTTCATTTCAACACACACTTAAGTATTTATGATTGACAGTGCATTGCATCAGGTGCTAGAATCTGTCCAATTATTCTTCTATGAAGCTTTGTGTTACTTCTTCTTGCTATCACGGTTGGTCTTACTTAAGTATGGTGTTTGCATCTCTCAGTTCAAACAGGTGCATAACCTAATTCTGTATCTCCCCTTGACCATCTTTTATCACAACACCCAGAAAAATATGTTGTATTTAGCAAAATGAAATGGGTCTCCTTAAAGAAACTCAAAGCAAATAAAGGACACAGAAAGGTTAACTCACACTGGGGTGATACCTGAGTAGATAAAGTAAGCACTTAGTAAGTTTGAATCAGTAGAACCTACATGAAAACCCAAGTGCAGTGGTACACATTTATAATCCCAGCAGTGAGGAGGAGAAGACAGGTAGATCCCTGGGGTTCTCATGCCAGCTGGCCTAGCCAAAGCAGTGAACTCCAGGACCCAGTGACAGACCCTGTGCCAAAAAACAAGGTGGATAGCTCCTGAGGAATGACACCTTAGGTTGGCCTCTGGCTTTCACATATCTGTGTATACACATGAAGCTGTATACAAACCAGTGTGCAAACACTCGTGCACACACTCACAGTCACTGTCCTGAAGAAATGCAGTGCAGAGTCGGTATCTTTTTGGCCTAATGCTTAACTTTCATTAGACTTATTGCCTACTTTTATTTTATTCCTGGAGCCTGGTGGTTATCTGAAAAGCAAATCCAGATTGTTCACCTCTCATAGGCATTCAGATAAACTTCCTACCCACTTAAATGTGCACACACAACTTATTATCTATCTATGTCACTTCTCTTAGGTCAGTTTCTTTACCCACAATAATGGGTTAGAAATAACATCATAAAACAAGCTCCATTTTCCAAATATGCCTGTCCTACTGATTTGCATGGACCCATGGTTGGCACCACTCTTATAGGTGAAACAATAAATTCTTTCTGTGCATAAAAACCTAGCAAAATTTGCTTCTGGGAAAGGAAAAAGGATCTTGTGACTCTGTCACAGAGGTTGCAGAAGCAGACGGTCGTCTAGTCCACAGGGCAAACAATGCATGGGGACAGGACATTAGCTGGGCTGGGAAAATTTGAATTCTTGTGTGTATAAAAGGACAGGCAGGGAGCAGAACATATGCACAATAGCAGCTCCTCCTGAGAGAGAGTATTTCAGGGCTCACCAAATACTTCCAAGCCATTCTCTCATCTGAGCCTCAAAACACGTAACACAAACCTAAGTGTTTTGGCATACATTTTTATTTTCATCTGAACTCTTTCACACATTTAAATGCAGGCTGATGTTTTGGGTCTGTGAGATGGCCCAGTGAGTAAAGGCACTTTCTACCAAGCCTGATGACCTCTCCAAGCCTCTCCAGGAAAAAAAAAACTCCTGGAAAGTGTCCTCTCCTCCACACATGTGCCTATTCCCCACGAAAAAGGTGAAAAAGACTGGTTTTCACCAATGAGGGAATTGACGTTCAGGGTAGTAAGGCATACAGGGGGTAGGACAAAACATACAGAACAGGGTCAGAACTCAGTTTTTTGCATGTATATGCAGATGTGCATGAACATGTGTACACATGCATGTGGAGGCCTGCAGTACACATGCTGCTTTTGACCACTCTCCACTTATTTATTGAATCAGGAACTCTTGCTGGACCTGGACCTCAAAAGGTCTGGCTAGTCTAGCTATCCAGCTTGTCCCAGGGGATCTCCTGGGACATTAAGAAGTGAGGAAGCAGAGTTTGCTAAGCTGATTAGGAGAGGATCACTCCGTTTACTGGTGTAGAGGCATTACCCATATGGGACCCAATGGGTCAGAGATGAATAACAAGAGAACACAATCAAGTGACTCAAGGCTGCTGGGTTAATAAGGAAGGACTGCTATAAAACTGGCTGACCTCTACAATGTTAGAGCTGCAAAAGGCCAAAAGGCTTTAAGAGTTATTCAAAAGCTGGGGGCTGTGGCTCAGTGGTAGAGTATGTGCTCAGCATGGTAAAAATCCCAGGTTTTAATACCCAGTACCGGAGAGGGAGAGGGAGGAGAGAGACAGACACAGACACAGAGAGAGGCAGAAGGAGATAGGTAGATAGATAGATAGATAGATAGATAGATAGATAGATAGATCACTACTATCTAGAAGCATATAAGCATATATTGGTATCCACAGAGGAGCAGGAAAAGGTGACTCTAGGCTTGACAGTCAACAGGACTGTATTTGAGTCCTGGCTTTACTGCAAGTGCTAGCAGTGGACCTTGGATAAATGACCTAATATTTCTGCTCCTCAATTCCCTTAAGTGGAAAATATTGGAGCAAGAAACATCCCCCCCTATGGATTTATTTTGAGGATTAACAGAAATAATCTGTGGAAAAAAATTTAGCATAATGCCTGGCATGCAGTAAGCTATCAATAATTTCTTTTAGTCAAGAAAGTTGCAGTTGAGTTCTCACTGTGCCATTATTAGCCATTTACTTTGACTAGATCACTGGTAACTTTTTCTTGGAGTGTCTTTACAGGGTTATTGTAAGGTCTCAATGATATAATTCATACATGCAAACATCTAGTTTGATGGTAGGTACACAACAAATGCCTAGTGAATACTGCCTTTCTCTGAACTGGAGTATCTCTGGGATAAAACCTGAACAGTTTTCCCAGACCTTTGCTACAGTACCCCATAGTCTTACCCCATTCTTTGTACAGCAGACTGAAAACTCAAGCAGACTCAATTTGTTCAGATGAGAACTGATCCACAGTTTGGTGTTTTGGCTTCATTATTATGGGGATATCTTTACTTGCACAGACAATCCTCAGCTCCAAACAATCCAGCGCTAATGAGGTAGCTACCCATCTCCTGGGGCACACATTCTTGGTCCCCATCCCTAACCCTGTTGGAACATCTATAGCATTTCTCCTGCCTTGGAGTCCAGGGTGAGAGTGCAGGACTGAGATCAGGGTCTAGGGCAGATAGGCTGGCCTGTCTCCTATGCCAGTTGGAGAAAATGCCCAACAAATGTCTAGCCTGAATCCTATGAAGTCTTTCAGTGGCTCTCTACTGGAGACCAAGGTTTGTCTCTCAGGCAAGTGACAACTGCTGAGGGATGAGAAGGGTGTCTTCAAATGATATTCAAAGCTTCCATTGCTTAACAGTATCCTTCAGAGAAACAGATCCAAGGGAACCAGCTATCAGTTAAATCTTCCCCTGGCACGGAAGCCTAGTCTTTTCAGGCACTTCGAAGTGACTTAAGAAGCTTCTTTTTTGCACTTGCCAAATATCCATTGTGTGCAAAAACCTTTAAGAAATAGTTGGGCTTTCACTTCAATGCATATGGATTGGCAACTGACACCCAATCAGGATTATTGTGACTGTTGCTAGTCAACCCTTTACCATTGCCAAGCAAGTGCTAGAAGTGTATAAATCTTGTTTCCCATGCTTTGGTTTCCTCACATGTAAAACGAGGCAGTGAACTATGTGGCTGTGGTCTTAAGGCTGATAGCTGCAATCCAGTGAAAGACTAGCAATGTTACATGTGCACACATGTACACATACTCATCTACTCTTACTTTATCCATGTTCTCACACACACACACACACACACACATACACACATGAGTTACACAAAGTTACATATGCTCACTTTCTCACTCACACTCATATAATTTAGCCTGAACATATAATGCACAAAACCACAAGGACACACACACACAGACATGTACACAAAGACACACACACATTTCTCAACGCACTTTGTGTGGAGCGCTTATGGTGCTCTCTTTCTTAGAAAACTGTAACAAACACATCCTAATTCTAGAGTGAACACATATTTTGGGCTTCCTATTTCATTGTGACAATCCTATTTCATTCTCTCATTCCATAAAAATATTGACAGTGCTCTCTTCCATCCTCAGAGGCATCCCAGTTTTGAAAATAAGTGGTATGATAGCCCTACTGAAACCCCTGCCACTACAGCCTCAGGCCTGCTCCTTTCATGAAAGGCTACCTTATTCTCTAATCAGGTTTACCTCTTCAGCTCCACCACTAGGGATTTGCTTTAGTGTTCCAAGCAAGCAAATAAGCAAAGCAATTTGTGGGTCCACATCCCACAGACTGAGGGAAGGATGGGATACTCTATCATTTGACTTGAAAGGCATCTAACCACCGAAATTTTAGTTGGCTTCAAAGTGGGTAATTGGTTTCCTTCTTTTGGTCAGACCATTACGGATTCTCCAGTTATGTGCTTTCTGCTCCTAATCCTCAACACTCTCATTCCCTCTTCCTTTTCCTTCCTTCCTCTTAAAGCTTTTTGCTCTGATGATATATTTCAGGCTCCCTCCGAAGCGAATCTACTCTATGGCACCATATCTCCATGCCTTATTCCCAGATATCTTTGGCATAAGAAATGGACAAACGGGGTGGGGGCGTGGGTTGGGTCACAGGAGGAACAATGGGCAGGTGCGAGAGGGGAGAGGGGAGTGAGATTCACTTTCCTTTAGGCTCTGTGACTAATTTTCCTTAGGATTATAGCCTAAAATTTCTTTTAGCTTCAGGGCGTTTGGGCCAGTGACTATTCCTGTGGCTGGATTAACTGTGTTTTGAAAAACCTCTGAAAATGTTGTCAGCTATTTGCAAACATGGCTATAAATACATTGTGCGGGAGTTGCACTGTTATTCCTAGAGCAACTGGGCAGGACTCATGCTCACAGCCATGTGGATACCACACACTGCAGTCTGAATTTTAGCAGCAGCTGTGCTAATGTGCAAACAAGATGGAGGCCAGGAGGAAGCCCCAGCAAGGGCAAAGGAGAAACTATCAAGATGAAGGGGGGTAGTTTGGAAAGAGTGTGTTTTTTGGACTGCTAGAAAACAAGTCTAGAGAGAAGTGGAATGATGTGATCTGTTTGTTCATAGATAGGAAGCTCTACAGATGTGTACCCTTTTTTGGGGGGAGCTATGCACTTTTAAAGGTTAATGTCATAAGTTTAAGCTTAAAATCAGATATATATATGTATATATATATATATTATATGTATAATTTTATACATAGATGGGGCTGCTTATACCTGTGTGCATTGCAGATGTGTCAGTCTATGTATACCTGCATGAGCACATATGTAAATTTGCAGATTGACTTACAAATACTAACATGATAATACTTCATGCAGAAGATTTGAAGAACTTTCCAAAGGGTTATCACATTTATTCTATCATTCGAACTTTATCGCACAACTGAGAGGTAGGGATTATAACTTCTACTGCCCTCTTTTTCTACAAAGACGGAAATTGAGGCCCAGACTTGGCCAAGATTGTGGATCATGTAAACAGCCAAGCCAGGGCTCTAACACTATCCACCTGATGTCAAATCATGTGCCACATAGAATGTAGAGAAGTGAGAAGAAGGAGAGTTAAACTCTAGGATCCTCATTGTAAGCTCCCATCCCAATGCATCTTCTATTTCAATGCTTAGACTAAGTCCATGAAAAAGAAGAGGGTCTCAAGGCCAGTGCTAGCCTCTGTTGAGCTGTGGCCTGGAATTACAGCCTTGAGGTTTCTATTCCTGTCTGGGGTATCAGCCAAATCCATACAAGGGGCATAGGTGAGACATAACATTATTTAGTATGTTCATTGGTGATACCCTGGAAGCCATGGGTAGTTTCTTCAGGTTAGAGGCCGAAACAATAGATTTGTTTCCTCCTTATTCTCTCCTGTGGCTGTGTGTGTATCTATCTTTCCCTTTCTACAAGGCGTAGGCTCACAACATCCGGTCTGACCGGTTCCACCTGAGCCTTCCATGTTTGAGACATTTTATGAAAAGGGCAGATAGCACAGGCCTGCATGTGAGTGGTGCCATCATCAGGCAAGGCAGCAAATGAAGGTCTCTGTACCTCCCTTACCTATGATACCACGTCTCTCCATCTGTTTAGTTAGCAAGCCTGCAGAAAGTCCAGTTTCAGTTTGAGCTATTCTTTCCATAGGCAAAGTGTAGGTCAAAGCAAAACAAAACAAAAACAATAATAATAAAAAAAAAACCCAAAAGCCAAACCATTTTGGCTCTTGAAGCTTGCAACTATCTTATTGTTGACCCCTTGGGTGGTTAGAACCTGATGATGCACAGAGCAACATAAAGGCTGATTGATAATGACACCAACGTTTCTAAGACCACTGACTTGAAGTCATTGGAGTAGTCAGAGTTGTGAAAGGCTCGGTCTACCAGTCATCTGGAGGCAGCAGAGCCTCACTAGTCTTTCTCATCCCAACTCTATATCAGGATTTTAACTTGATAATATTTAGAGCTTCCTGCCAGGGTTTTTATTGAGACTTCCAGATATATGTTCTCTCCTGATCCCAGAAGATAATCATCCTGCCAAGTACTATATGGGAGGTCCCAATAAGCAAAGAATTCATGAGGCTTGGCAGAATAAGCTCATGGGAATAGGATACAGAGCACCCTGCTGTGAATGGAACTGCTTGGGTGGAGAACTGCTATGTGTAGCTGTGTAGGCTATTCATGATTATTGATTCTTTCCAGAACTTAGAGAGGAGTGTATAACTGATGACACCACATATGAACTGAGCATAACCTTAAGTATCAATGAATTGACCATATCTAAATGAGAGAAGTATGCATTTATCAATTGAACTTCAAGCATTTAGCAATCTAAATAAGAAAAGTGTAGATCTACTCTGCCCTCCACCAGCATTTACCCATCTAAAAATGGATCTTGGGGACTCTGAAGGTCCTAATCTAGTCCTAGACTTGGGCAACATGAGAACAGCTAGGTACCTTAACAATGCACCCAGACCCCAAATCTTCGCTATAATTGAGCTAACCTGGGACACATTTGGTCATTCAGACTCCATTTTGTAGATTCATGAATCATAGTCTATTCAATGACAAGAACAGCAAGCATGTATGTAGCTTCTGCAATATGTCAGATGGTGTTCTCTAAGGCAGTTTATAAACGCATGTCACAACCATATTCAGGGAGTGATTTTGTTATTGTCCTTTTACAAACAGGAAAATGGCAGTACAGAGAAGTTAAATACTGTGTGCAAAGACAAACAGCGAGTGAACAGTGAAGCCAGGGTTTATCCAAACAGTTTGGCTGCACATCAATGCTGATTCAAGCTGGCTCTATGAAAGGGTCTGTCCCCCCTCTCCCTGTCCCACCAAAATAAAGTTCTTTCAAGTAACAAAACCATCCTGGTATCTGGAAAGTGATATTTTTGTTTGTTTGGTTTTTTTTTTTTTTTAGAATTTGTTAACTTTTTTCTGTGTATGAGTGTCTTGCCTGCACATATGTCTGCCCCATGAGTGTATCTGGTATCCTTAGGGGACAGAAGAGGGCACTGCCCTGGAACTGGAGTTACAGATTGCTGTGAGCTACCATGTGGGTGATGGGAACTGAACTTGGGTCCTCTGCAAGAGTAACAAGTACTCTCAACCACTGAGCCTTTTCTCTAGCCTCTGGAAAACGGTCTTAGATCAGAGGTTATTCAGGAAAGATTTCCTACAATGCTAACTCAGGATGTCATAATTAGATCTAGCCATTGTATTTTCTCACTTCCACAAGTATACATGTATGCATACACATGTACAGTTTCCTCTCATCTTCTTATATCTTTAAAAATTGTTACATTTATTTGCATGTGCACCTGTGTGGGCATGTGTGTGCTTGCCTTAATGCCATGATATGTGTGGAAATCAAAGGATACTTCACAGGAAATCAGTTCTCTCATTCCACCATGTAGGTCTTGAGGATGGAACTTAAGATTGCTGGACTTGGTGGCAAATGTCCTTATATGCTAAACAATCTCGCTAAGGATATAGGAGCAAGACTATATCTGAAAGTTGTCTTGACTAAAATCTGTGAGACTGTTTCCATTTTCATCACAGAAGTTCTCTTGTTCACCACTTCACCACGCCCATCATCATGCTCAAGGTCTTTCTGTGGCCCAAACTTCTCCCCTCTCTTCCCTTCTTCTGTCTTCTCTCCCCCTCCCCTCCCCTCCATTCCCCTTCCCTTCCTCTGTTTCCTCACTGGTGAAAGTATTTTTCTGGATCCTAGTTGGGCCTGAATCTTTCCTTCCAGAACGGTTGTTTCTATGTCCTTAATGGCACAACTCCTGTTTGCTTATTTTGTCATACTACATGTATTGCTTCTTACCCATACACTTAAAAAAGATTTCTTTGTTGATATTTTATTTATTTTATTCATATGAGAGCTTTGGCTGCACATATGTCTGTGCATCTCCTTGTGGGTGCTGGGACTCGAACTAGGGTCCTTCAAAAAAATAAGTTCTCTTAATCGCTGAGCCACCTCTCCAGCTCCTTACCCATACATTTAAACTTCATACTGCCACCAAATTTTGCAAAATTTCTGTTGCAGCTTTCAGAAAAATTCTGCATTCCTACTCCCATGGAATATGGGCTTGGAAGACCTGGGTTAGAATCACTTTCTACACTCAGCTCTGTTAAATACTGAAAGCATGGCTGTAGGTCATTCATTTGCCTTCAGTGTGCTCTCTACTTTTTGCTCCTATAAAAGGGGAACAGGAATTCTACACAGCCCTTCCATACAGTGAACTTTAGACACAAATCATATTAATTTTTCATTTACCAGATCCTGTCAATATAGCACTTGATGCGACCAAAGACACTGGTACATGATGAGCTTAAATGATTTCATTTAACTGTCTGTTCCAAGGGTTTAAATAACTGAGATGTTAACTACAGCGTGTCCAGTAAAAGATGACTATTGCAACTCAACAGGCTTCTTTTTCTGCAGACTCACAGGATCTGGAGACCATTTGGGACCTAGGCTGAGAGTCTGAGAGCTTCTGCTGCTATGCTCTTCTTGGCTGCAGAATGCTTATTAAAAAAAATGTCTGGGCTGCTGACATAGAAAAGCAGGTGGTGTGGCCCAGGCTGCTGTGCCACAAGCCATTTTCAGGCATCTCATTTTGTGGACAGATGCCCAGACATCCCCCACCCCCACCCCGCCCAATGCCCTTCTCTCCAAATATCCTCAGTAGGTTTTCTTCCCCTACCCTTCCACCCCACCCCACCCTACCTGCCGGGTAGGACCTAATGGGGAACAGTGAGTCACTGGACATTCAGAGGGGAAAAAACCCCAAAAACAAACAAACAAAAAAAAAACAACCATACAAACAAACAAAACAAAAACAGACAATCAAACCCAGAATCTGAGACACAACCAAATTGTCTAATTTTTTGTTCTGGTTTTTGGTTTTGCTTTGTTTGAGACAAAGTAGTGTTATGTAGCCCGATATGGCTTTGCATTGATTCTCCTCTGCTTTCAAGTGCTAGGACTATAGACCTGTATCACCATGCCTGCCAAGGAATTGTCTAATTCTCAACTCCTATACTGTTGTCTTTGCCCAGTCTCCACATAACTAAACCCTACGTCAAGTTCCAACCCTACCAGTAAGTTTCCCCTGATTCCACATTCTTCTCTTTTCACCCACATCACCACAAGAAAATGGTAACAACATTCAATTCAATACACATATTTTCCCATTTAGCAATAACCATAGTTATTTTGAATATTGTATCTTTTCAAAAAAGTTGTAAACTACTTAAGGGACACCTTTAAGGCTCATCTGGAGGTCAGCCCAGCACACAGTAAAGATATATTCACTTGAATTAAACACACATTCATGCAATTGGAGGGGAATGGATGGGGAGGTCTTGTGAGTGAAGAACCCATACTTATCCGATATTTAGTAGGTGCCAAGCTGTATGTTAGATGCTGAACATGTGATGTCTCATTTAACCCTCACATCAGTGATGATGCAATTTTACGTATTAGAAAACTAATAAATTATCTAAGAAATTGCAAACTTTGTCCAGGAACCATATGGTAAGACATCTGGATCTAATTAATGCTGCTTCAATCTAAAGCCCATAGTAAAAAATTGGAGACAGATGAATGTACATATGTAAGACATTGATTAAATAAATTATGATATACCCATTTAATAGACTATGATATGGCTGTAGCAAAGAATGAGAACTTGCTTTATGGATAATGGTCCACTTGGAAGTCGAGAGGAAAGTTGGAAGATAATGTGGATTATGGTCCATCATTTGCACTTTAAAAGTAGGGTATATGTTCAAATGCTAGTACAGATACAGAATATTTATGGAAGGATACCCTGGAAAGTACTGGTAGCCTCGGGGAGAGAAACGGGGTATCAGGAAGACAAGAGGGAGAGAGAGAGACTTTTCACTGCTGTACCTTTTGAATTTTATTTCCATCTATTTCTACAAAGTAGCATTTTAGGATCAACTTTGGAAAGTTCAGGATAAGTAAGCAAGCGTATGTCAGTGACTGAACTGAGATGTGTGTAGAATGCCAGCAACTCGTTCCTTTCACTCACTCCGCAACCTCTTAAACAAACCAACCTCCACTACAAATGGGTTGATTAAGGACACATCTTTCCATACACAGCTCAATTATAGAGCTGTAAGATGGGATTCTCTCTTTTTCAATCTCTCTCTCTGTCTTTCCATCCTTTCCCCCTATTTCTCAGTTGGGGGCAGATTGGGGACAGACTCCAGGGCTGTTGTTACACTTATGCCATTGACTGAAAGCTTTAGGCTTTCAGTTCAGACACTTGAATAACTGAAAATCAAGATGTTTACTTGTGGTGTATTTAAAATTCTTTTCTTAAAGAATGGCTTGCAGATTGCATTTTGTTACAAGCAATGAAAGAAAATGGTGGTACATGCTTACAATCCCAGCATTTGAAGTCTGAGACAGGAGGATCACCATGAGTTCTAGGACAGCCTGGGCTACAGAGTAAGGCCCTGTTTTAAAACAAAACAACAATAAAATAAAAGCCATTTCCTTAGACAACTAACTGGTTCTAATGAAGACTTCCTAAGTGGCCACTGAAATGCAAGCACAAAACTACTACTGTAGTCCTTCCTTATGAAGGCCACAATTCTGTGGCCTCTGTTCTCTTGGGGCTATCCTGTTTAAAACATAAGGAAACTGGCCCACTCCAAAGCTAATTACAAAGGACCAAAACTCCTTCTAAACTTAATGTACCCTAGCCCAGACCTTCTGACCCTAAATATCCCTTTCCTTCTTCCTTACTACCTGTAAGAGAACAAGGCTCTGCGAAGGACCCTCGAGAGGAAGTGACACCCTAGCTCCACCCACCATCTGCCCCTCCACCCCCAGCAATTCCTACTGAAAAACTAAGCCCTTGACAGTGTGAGGTTTGTGAGCTCCTGCCAAGCACTGTAAATATTTCCACATGCCTTGTTTTCTAGAATGTATATGACCTGGGATCTGGCTTCTCCTCTCCTTGGGCTCTCCTAGAGCTGAGGAACAAAGAAAACACAACTAGTCCAGTCCTTAGCTTTAGGACATCAGATCAAACTGCAGAAGAATGTGGAAGGAAGATGGGGAAGAGGTGGAGTGTGGAGTGAGAGGGCAGGAGGAGAAATGTAGAGAAACATTTAAACAAAAGCAGACCAACTCTGTTTCTAGGGCTTAGACAAGCAAGGATCATAGCAATAGGAATGACCACAATTTACAAAGACCTTTTACAAACACACAGTCACATCCTACCCCAACAGAGCTATCAAATGAAATACTACTTTGTGATCACAGCTTTGAGGTCTTTGGACATGGGACTGCTGACTCCTCGAAAGGCTATGTGATTTGTCCAGGACTAAAGAACAAAGAATTGACAGTTTCTCTGACACTTTTTTTTGACTCAGTAATTCTGATTCTTTGCACACAGACTCTGGGTCAAGTGAGATGAGTGGTGAGAAGATGAGGTCCTGTATCACAAGATTGTCCATCCCTTGGTACTAAGTTCTATCTTCCTTAGTCATAAGGATGCCCAGAAGATGCAGGAATGAGAAAACTCCACAGTAGTGTCCTGTGGTAGCTGGCCTAACAGCTGAACTATGTTTTAAAGTCAGGGTCAAAAAGCAGGAGTTCTGGACAGTTGAGATACAAATATGTGCTTTTACCACATGAACTTGCACATGATACCTCTGTGCTTTGATTTCTCTACAAAACAGAGGTGGTACCTGCATGATTAAACTGTCGAGAATTAAAATGAATTGGTACACAGAAATGTTCAGGATGGCACATTACATAAAAGCAATTGCCGTTAAATAAAGGTTGCTTATCATCACTACTGTGCCACTACTATTACTAGGGTGCTCAGCAGAAGTATGCAGCTAAAAGACAAAGAAATGCCACTGTGGAATGCAGCAGAGGCAGCCACCCTAGGCCATATGCTTCATATTTTACCCCCAGTAACAGAGAGGATAAGCAGGGAGACATCTCCAGTCTTCTATCCAGTTCTTTCTTACCTGTGTGAAGGATATGGACCGTCACCAGAATTCTTTTGTTTGTGAGTCCAGTAATTCAAAGAAGTGGCTGAACCTGTGCCCTCCATCTCATAGACACCATGTTTGAAAGAACTCTGCTAATTGACCCAGACATTATCCACCCAGCTGACACACATACACACAGAATGAACACATGGGTGCATGTGCATACCATTACACCTGAGGTAAATGGTAGGCGAGTAGACCCACAGAATAAGGCAGGGAACAGCCTGTGTGGGGATTGTTCACTTAGCAACATTTCCTTTTCCTGTTTATGTCCAAAGAAACAGGTAAGCAACTAACCCAGGAACTACCTTGTCCTTGCTCTGCCCTCCCGAAAAGTGCTTTTGCTCTTTTTATTCTTGAGGGCTTGAGTATACGCTTTCTTCCCTCTTTGATCTCTCTACAACAAACTGTCCATCTTCTGGCAAAAAGAGAGATGCTAGGAGCTTAACATAATATGAACTGGGACCCTGAAGCTAAACCCAATCTGGAGTTCTGGAGCCCTAGGATATGGAGAACAGTGATGGTGAGGATTTAAAGCAGAAGTGGGGAGATTTCTTGGATTTTACTAAGAGTCAACTATAATATCACCTGGGCTGGGTGCCTGGGGCTGTGAAAAGAGAAGGCATGGAAGTGACCAAAAGATTTTCATAGCTGCTGTTCTACCACAGAACTCCAGAAACGATGGTTTCTGTACCCTTGAGTGCTCTGTAGAATGCCACCCTTCACTCAGAGTGGAAAGCAAAAGAGGGGAGAAAAGAAAGAGGAAAGAGGGATCTCCATAGGATATATTGGTGATCTCGAGATGCCCAAATGGAGTTGAGCTTGGGTAACACTTTAAATTCTAAGTGCTTTTCTAACTGAGCAGTGGAGAACAAGAGACGAGGAAGAACAATTTTGGGAGGGAGGAGGACAGCATATCTAGTGTGAGTGATAAAAATACACGATGAAGAGTGAGGGGAGCTGAGCCAGTGTGGTTGAGACAGCCAATCTCACACTTTCCTCCCTTATCAACACTAGAAACATGAAAAGTGGAGAAAAGAGCAGGATAAGACTGCGAAGATGAAGTGGCTACATGCTTTCAAAGCAACCCAAATGAGCCAAATTCTCCACCCACAAGTAGATGCTAAGTGATTTCAAATAAGTGGCTAATGTACCCACCTTCAGAGCAGGTGGCTAGATGTTCCTTAGGTCTTTTATCACCTATGAAGCCAGAGATGTGTAGAATAGCCAAAACTCCCTTCTCGGCAACATTTGAGTATTTATGTAGCATGCAGAATAAGGCAACATGGGAATTCAGAGTGGAACTTACAATAAATGTTTCCTAGTCTCACAACTGGGGAGTAGCAAATAGGTCTGGGCCAAGAAATATGAGCCAGGCTGACCATATTCCCCACCCTCTTTACCTAGCATGTGTTCTAAGGTTTGATACTTTGTATCTCTGTCACAATTAGTTCAACTCGGTAAAAAGATAAGGAAAGACTTCTTTCAGATGCAACATTCACAATGCATGGCTGAGGGTATACATATTTTAAAACATTCCTGTTTTATGAACAAGGAGTTGCTGCCGCATGTGGTTTTGTGCCTGCTTGTATCTGAGTACTCAGGAGGTAGAGACAAGAGGATCACTGCAAGTTCGAGGGCAGCCTGCTCTGTGTATCTCAAAAGATACTAAATAAATAAATAAATAAATAAATAAATAAATAAATAAACCAACCAATCAATCTATCAATCATACAAACAAAACAAGTCCTTTTCTCTAGGGTTTACAATCCAATCCCAAGTAAGAGTTTCCATCAAGGCAAAAAAATCCCCCTCCACCACGCACACAATCTAAACAAAACAGAACAAACAAAATCCCAAGCAATTCTTTCCTTTTAACACACTAAAAACCAAAGCAATCCCCAAAGATGTTGATGGGAGGAGCAGGGCATCCTCCTGAGAAACTGGTCTTCTCAAAAAGTTGAGGTAGCATCCCTTACAGACTTGTGGAAATGCTGATAATCTAGCTACTTGCTTATTCTTCATGGAAATATTGCCAAATGACAAGAAAATAAAAACCCCATGAAAAAGGAAAAGCACTCTCTGCCTGCTGCCCAGTTAGGCACACTCTCAGCCAAACCCAGAGCAAAGCTAAAGATGACCAGGGATGAAATGTGAGTATCACAGCCTTCTCCAAGATCATGCGCACCAGTCACTCTCTGCTACGGGATCCCAAAGTCAGCTACAAAGATGCCCTGTCTGAAGCTCCCTTATGGAAATATCTGTATCACATTCAGATATATTGTTTTCCATTTCTAGTCTGAAGTAACAGCAAACCAAGATCACACTGACCATGCATTTCTGAGAAATGAGAGCAAGCTGGAGCAAATTACATTTTAAGAGCAGGATCTCAGGCTGGAGAGTTGGCTCAGTGGTTAAGAGAACTTCTTCTTGCAAAGGACCTAGATTCTATTCCCAGCACCCACAAAGGGGCTGATTACCTCCTTATGCACCGTGGTATCAGGTACAATGTGATACATAGACATACACACAAACAAAACATTCATACACAAAAAATAATAAAAATATTTTTTTAAAGAGTGGGGTCCAAGCTGAGGCCTGAGGAAGTGCTTTAAGTTCAACGCTTTTGAGTAGTAGTCAAATAATTGGGAAGAGCATCATACAGTCCTACCCTGCCAACAGCAGGCCAAGTTGAGAGAGTTCTTTTGGAAACTCAGTTCTCTGCTGAGCAGGACATTGTGGGAAAAATATGTGTGTGCTCAGAGTAGCCCTTACATACTGAACAAAAAGTAGTGGGTCTTTTTAATGGTGCACAAACAGCCCAATAGCTTAAAAAAAAGAACAGATAAAATAAGAGAATGGTCCTTTGCTTTCCTAATACACTCCCAACTCTACCTAACTGCCACTTCAGGAAGCTTAACAAATTTTTGCTTGCCTGAATGTGTCAAAACTTATGCTAGGTGAAGAGTAAAATATAAGATATCCCACAGTTCTAGAAACATATAATGTTGGGGTTAGAAAGTTACCATAGCTAACCTTTCTCACTTTATAGATAGATAACTAAGTCACAGAATTGGGAACATAAGTTGTACAACTCCTAGTTGATGCCTCATTGCCAGCTTTGAGGGAGTACAAATTTGGCCTGAGGTCTTGCTCTTTTTAGATTTAGAATGTGGTTCATTCTCCAACACCACTGGGAGTAGGAGGAGTTGAGGAGAGAGGAGAAAGAGAAGTTGTTTACAGTGATGCTTGAGGCCACTGGACCTCGAGTGCACCTAAGGCTCCAGACTCACCCAGCTATCAGCTCCAACAAGCATTTTCTTGTTCGGCTTTCCAGTACCCCAACCTCTCATTCTTTACAGCACGAATCAAGCTCACAGACTGGGACCCACTTTGGTTGTAGAGGAGGCAAGGAATGATTTGAAAGGTGCCTAACTATGGACCTGTGGCCCAAAGCACCACAGTCATTGCTGAGCCAACATGACCTTGCTCTGCTGGACAGTAGGTAAATGTCTTCAGCCAAAATCAAGGGATTGACAGATTTACTCAAAACATAACTTAATCTCAAAGTTAAGAATTTACTGAGAAACCCAAAGAGACACTGAAGCAAGTAGTTAAAAACTCTACAATGAGGAGAATGACAGCCTGCTCTGCCTCTGCTCCCACTCATTTGGGGGATTAGGAATCACTGTCGTATCTGATGTATTTTCTGGTCAGGAGAAATTTCTAGTTTCCACAGTAGACTAGCCTTTCTCATCCCTAGAAAATTCTATCTTCACAAGGGTAGACCACCAACCCAAACCATCTTGTACCAGCAGTGAACCTTCCTTACCATTGGCCACTTTTTTTTAGTAGTGAGGGCCCTAGCTATCCCCCCCCCATAAATTTCCAAGGACTATGTTTATAAACTCCCCAGTAGAAGTGCTTCTCATCATGTATGTCTCAGTGGCAGACTGGGAGTCAAGGTTGAAAGACCAAGGTATGAGCTACTTAAAGTGTTTTAGAAGCACTTTAGTTTGGGTTCAATGTTAGCAACTTTGGCTAATTTTGCCTTATCTGTTGAGATTAAACCCCAACCTTGCTTCTACTTAGGATTTCAAGAGTGAGTTGGGACTGGCAACCAATACTCTTTTTCTCCTCTTGCCCATCATAAGACTCAGCTGTTATCTCAAGAAACCAAGCTTGCTCTCTATATATATCCCATAAAATTGTCTGCCTGCTTCCTGTCCTATCTGAGGCATTTTCTGGGCAGGAGAAATCCCTAGCTTTCATTATTTCTACAAAAGCCTATTCTCCTTTCTCTCTTGCTCTTTCCTCCTTTCCTGTCCTAAACCACACCTTGGTTATTTCACTCCCAGGAACCTTTTGGCTGCCAGTCCTTCCAGGCCTAGGGAGAGTTGGCTTCCCTTAAGTAAGAGCTGAAGAAAGGACACAAACTATATAGCTGGCAGCCACTAGGACCTCAAAACCACAGAATCCACAAAGATTGCATATTACCTGCTCTAGGACAGCCTGAATTCCGCTTCCCTTCTACCTGTCCCTTGGCCTGTGACAGAGACCCCCCTGTTTGGAATGGTCTCTCAGACACCAAAAATGACCTTTCTCTGGGACTTTCAGCACTGCAGAACCTTGGACCCATTAAGCCATTCTTCAGAGCTTCGTGGATATGTCAGTGCCAGGCCTAACCAAAACCGGTTTGGGTTGCAGAGTACCTCCAAATAGAAATTTACAACATTAATAGAACTGGACAATGCACCAACTTCTTTGAGTGCCTCCCCACAACTGGTTATTGGCAAATACTTGCTGATAAAGAGAGTAGCCAAACACTAAGCTTTCCCCATGTGTGTGATATTCCAGGGCTGTGACATAGGTGGCCAGGGAATTTTGTTTGTTTGTTTGCTTGCTTGCTTTTTGTTTTGTCAAGGCAGAGTTTCTCTGTGTGACAGCTCTAGCTCTTCTGAAACTCACTCTGTAGACCAGACTGGCCTCAAACTCAAATATCTGCCTGTTTCTGCCTTCCAAGTGCTGGGATTAAAGACATGTGCCATCACCACCCGGTGGGAATTTTGAATAGACTGAAGAAAGTGTATGCAGGCAAAGACATTTGGAATCTCAACATTTAAATAGTGGCTTGGGCCAGGCATGGTGCCACATGCCTATAATCCTAGCACTTGGGAATTTGAGGCATGAGGATTGTCACAAGTGTAAGGGTACTATAGGCTACACAGGGTTGTATGGCAAGGCCCTGTCCCAAAAGACAAATTAATAAACAGCTTCAGAAAACCGACAATCTCAAGAAACGTAATGAGGAGGATGAGATGTTTCTGTAAAATATAGCATATACTAGGGTGCTGTTATTGACTTCCAAAATAAAAACTAAGGCATTCCTGAGAGGCTCAGTATCAAAATTAACTTCAGTGAAATCACAGCATACTACAGCAAGGACCTACGGAAAAACTATTCTCAGACCCTTGGAACATACCAAATTCCTTTCTGTCTCTTTCTGACCTATATTCTCTATAGTCTAAGCCAATAACCCTAGCTCCTCGGTGGACCTAGTCTGTGTTAGTATACACACTAGCCACACCTCTGGGAAGACCACAGCACCACCGTCCCCTCCAGCTGCACTGTGAGGTATTGACCGGAAAGTCCCTGCCAGCCCTCCCCCTGAGTCTCCTATGATCACCTACTTTGAAGTCTGTTCCCCAGCAGAGAACCTCTTCCTGGTAAAATAGTGGTTTTTCCAAGTTTTATTGCGTGCTCCTAAGGCCCCAGCTCTAGGCCTGACCACATCACATAAATGCCGAGGCCTAACTTCAGCTCAGCTTCTGCTGCTTCCCTTTACGTTTCCCTTAAACTTTGCCACTGACCCTGAAGGCCACTAGCCTGCCTTCAACCACAAGGCAACTCTCAGCAGGTGCCGACCCCCCAGTAACATAGGCAACATCCTGAAGGCCTAGCTTGGCTACCTTCCTAAGAGTCCCTGATCTGCAGCAACGCAGGAAAAAGGTGGTCCCAGGGAGTGTAGAGGCAGCCTTCCACCCAGGAGTCATCTCATGGAGTCCAGGGACTCCTCCACACCAGTATCAAATGGCCTAGGTTGTTGTGAGATTTCCATTTTCAGCCGCTGACCACACTCGAGAATCCCTCAAGTGGGGCCTATACACTGCAGCTGTACCAATGGGTCACCAGGTCTGAGGCACAAGAGTCCCAAAGCCCCTTCTGCCAGACAGTCCAGCAAAGCTGCAAACAGTACATCCTCAACTGAAGGCTGTGGGAGGGGCATGTCTAAATGTGACCCACAAGTGGGCATCCCAGAACTCAAAGTTCCCATTTCACTTGATAATCTCAAAGTCCCCTCTTTCAGAGGTTGGCAAGAGAGGACCCTCGAAGCTCCAGGAGAACACTGTGTTTTCCACTGTTTCCAAGAAGGGAACTTGAGAGGTGGTATGCGCACTTCCAGCTGTCCTAACAGCCCAAAGAGAGGGGCAGATTTTCATGAAAGGGTATGGCAAGGCCCCAGCCAACTCCAGAAACCTCTTATCCGAACTGCTGAGGGGCTGCTTCTGCAGAGCGAATGAGTCTGTTTCCCCAGGTCGCTGGAGGGGCTCAGTGACAGGAAGTCGGCACACATAGGGTCCCACAATCACGTGCCTGTAAGACGAGGGCTATGTCTCCAACTCTGCCCAATCTTAGGGATGATCAAGCCAAAGCTGGAGTGGTGAGGCCACCATTCTAACTTCGGACGGAGAGAGGCCCCCATCGGATAACAGAGAGAGGTGCAGGGCGCCAAAGACCCAGCAGCTGAGGTGCAGAGTGAGCTGCAGGACCCATTCTTTCTGCTGCTCCCTGCCTCCTTTGGGGCTAGACTTCCAGTGCACAGAGAGCTACTCACTCCCCGGGAACAGCGGGTGACCGCACGGCTGCCGGGCCGTACCCACAAGAGGCAGAGACGCGCGCACACGCCCCCCCTCCCCGCTCGCACTCCTCCCTTTCTCTCCTGAAGACGTACACGCCTACCATGTGTTTGACTCTAAGCAAAGAGTCATCAGGGTTCCTGAAGTGATTTTTGATAGAAAACCGCTCTGGTCCCCGGAAGACTGCTGCGGAGACCCGCTGCTCCAAGCTTCTTTTGGAGCCTTTCAACCTTTCTACTCTCTCCTGTCTACACGACCTCGCTCCCCGCCCCCGCCCCCAAATCCTGCAAATATTTTCCCCAGCACACATGGGCAAAGTACTTTAAACAATTTAAAAGGTGAGTCTGGATTTGTCCCAGGGCAAAAAGTTCATTGCTTTGCCTGTAACCAATGAGTGTCCCAGTTCACACCCTTGGGACTGTTTGAGCCTAGGTCTCCACTGCCCAGGCTGCTCAGAGCCCTGCAACCCATGCCCTAGCAAGACAAGGAGTGAGAAAGGCACTTTGAAAGGGCGCCTTAGACCAAGGGGCATGGGGGTGACGGTGGGGGCATTCATCGTGCCCACAATGCCAGGTGGGGCACGTGGAGCCACTCACCTGCTTGGAACTCCACTTGGCGATTTTTCTCTTTTTCCTCCTCTAGTAGCATGGAGTAGAGGATCCCAACAGAGTTATGGATGCCGAAGATGGAGCCGTTGCACCAGGTGGCTGCAAACACCACTACCCAGCCGAAGCCACCTTCGGGAGGCTGGAAGCCACGCGCGGTGCCTCGGGTCTCCACTGTGGGCGTGGGCTCTGGTTCTTGCACTGGCTCAGCCTCAAATCCCAGCTCCGGCAGGGGTGCAGGGTCGGGTAGGGGCTGAGGCTCAGGCTCAGGCTGAGGCTCTGGCGGGGGCACTGGCACTGGCTCGGGCTCAGGCTCGGGCTCAGGCACGGGCTCAGGCTCGGGCACCGGACTACACACCGGCTCCTGATATTCCTGGTTTGCCTCCTGACAGGGCCCCTCAGCTTCCTCGCTCGCCGGGCTTGGCAGCGCCATCGCGGCCAGGGGACTGACTGTGGCTTGCTGGAGCCGGAGGAGCTGTTGTCTGGCTGGTACTTGTTTCTGCTGCTACTGCTGTTGCTTCGAGCACTGCCGCCGCCGCTGCCTCAGCCCCTGCCTCCTCCCAGCGCCCAAGCTGGCCAGCCCGTCCCGCGACAGACGGTCCCTCGAGCCCTCTCCTTCTCCTCCCCCGTCTAACCCCCCTCCTTCTCTCCCCACGTCATCTCTCTCTCCTCCCCCTCCTCCTCCCTCCCACCTCTTCCTCAACAGGCAGCCGCTACAACCTCGCTCTTCTCTCCGGCCCTTCCTCCTCTTCTTACTCGCCTACTTAATCTGGGCACTGCTGCCACCCCCAAACTGCCCTCCCAAATCACTGAATCCCGTTCTTGTTCAAATGTTTGGAAGAAGAGTTAAATTAGCAAAAAGAGAGGAAACTATCCTGTTACCCTACCCTCTTTCCCCCCCGCAGGTCCCAGAATCCACACTGATCAGCCCCCAGCCTCCAAGGAAGACCCTGCCTGTTCCTCGAGTTCACTTCCTCCTTGCTCACAAGCAACCTGCAACTTAGACTGCTCCTGGGAACCCCAAGACAAGAGCTAGTCGGTGACAGACCCCACCCTGCCCTCGGGAGTCCTTGTGTTCCCACTTGGACTCCAGACGGGTGACCTAGAGAGTACAGCCTGGGCTTCGGACAGAGAGTGGACACAATCTACTCAAGCCTGGGACAGACCCCTCCCCACTGACCTGCGCACCCCTCAGAGTCTCCCCCTACCCCCGCGCTTCCCGGCAAATCCCTGGCGGGACTGAGGGGAGGAGGCGGCCCCGCAGCGAGGCCCGCCCCTCCGGGCAGTCAATCAGGGCTTTGTTTGCGCCAACCTGGAGCCCAGAGGAGCCACGGCGGGCCCGGCCGGGTCTAGGCTCTGCCAGGGCAGACTCTGGGCCAGGGGCCGGGCCAGGAAAGGAGGGAGGTACAGTGGCATCAGAGGGGGCCGGGTTCAGGCCCCCTGCAGGATACAGAGCTCAGTTCAGGTTCCTCTTGGCTGTCTGTTCCACGAGCAAGAAACGGGGTCCAGTTCGAACTGCTAGTGTGGTCGAGGGCTTTCTGGCCCTAACATCCTGGTCAGACTGGTCCTCTGCTTTTCAAGTGCGTTGTACTTTGAAGAATCCCATGCAAAGGGATTTCTTCCCACCACCCACCATCCACCTCCCTCTTCCACTCACACTTTAGGCACAAACCTCGGAGTCTCACTGAATGTCCAAGACTCAGACTTTAGTCCTACCTCGGAAAGGGGATTTTGTTCTCAAGGGAGTTCTTTGGTCCTGAAAAGGGGGAAAGGGATTCTGTCTTGCTTGTGAGCAGCAGTGCCCAACTCAATTCTCACCCACCTGGTGATTCCGGGCAACTCTGCCTTCCCTAAGAGTCTGCAGTTGCACCGGTAAGCGGTGAACTCCGATGCCTTTTCACCTCGCATCTGATTAACCTTTCTGCTCCGTGAAAAACTACCTGACAGGTGGAAGTGCAGCTCAGGGCTCCTGAACTTCGTCTGATGCCAATGAACACAGTCTTTAAGCACCTCTGAGAACAGGCTCAATTGGGTGGCAGGATAGGGATGTCTTGTGGCTTGTGGTTCCATGAAAGGAATCAGCCAAATTCACCAATCACAGGGTCATGCCAGTCCACAGAATAGGCATTATGCAAATGAGTAAAGCAGGTCCTCTACTGACGGGTAGCAAATATTATCACCTGCTTCTTGTGGCCTCCAAACTGGAGCAAAACTAAGGTCAGTCATTTATTGCTCTAAGGCCACGGGGCAAGGCAAATACAATGTAAAATTTAAAGCAAGTCTCCACACAGAAAATCCATGATTCAACACAGGGTTCTAGGACTTGATGCTGGGATGGGGGAAGATATAACCTAGCCAAGCTGAGGCAGGGTTCTGGGGAAGGCTATGCACAACACAGGCCTTGAATATTGAGTGGGATTTTTTAAAAGTAGCATGATGGTGGTTTCCTGCTTCAGAGCATGCCCTGACCCCAAGGCACAGAGATACAAGAAGACTCCACTCATAGAAAGAGGAAAGTGAAAGTTAATCAGGCCAAAAAATTAATGTGCATGATGCTTCTCCCAGGGAACACTTGCATTTTAATAAAACTCCACAACGCTTCAGCCACAAGGAATGAAAAATCATAGACATCCTGGGTAATGAGTCTTAAGGTTTGCTTCACAGCCAGGGAGGGCTTACCATTCACATTGTCAACTGTTCCTCTAGGAGAGATCTAGATGTGGTATTCACTTGGAAAGAACCTGACTGAGACCCTGAAAAGAGTTATTGCCAATCCCAGAACTGAGTAAAACCTAGCGTTCTGCACCTCATCTTGATTCCTGGTGTCTACATTCTATTTCTCTTTTAGTTTTACTAGGTTTTAAGATCACTAGGATGGGACATGGTGGGTACAGGAGGTAGTGACACTCACTGAGAATCTCCTGTAAGCCTAGCACCATGCTAGGTCATTTACATATATGATCTCATATAATATTCATAGCAATGAGGAAACAGGACCCAAGAGGTTAAGTGAGTTAAGTTTACAAAGCCTGTAAGAGGTAGAACAGGTATCTTTGCCCGTTTGTGTGAATTTCAAAGCATGTGCCCCACCCAGGAGACAGGATTATGTAACCCATCATTCTAGCAATACATGAGGTGCATAGCAGTCCTCTCCTCTTTAGAAGGTACAGATATTTTTTTAATGTCTAAAGCACTAATCTGTGGAGACCTGGATTCTAATGATGGTTATACTATTTCAGCTTGTGTGATCTTAAGCAATTTGTTTTTTTATCTTCAATGTAGAGCTCTATTTACTCCCTGGAATTAGTAAATGTCATGCTGAGAATCGCAGATTCTACTTGGGATATGGAAGTGCTATGATTTCAATAAGCATCCTCTAAAGTCAGTGTGCTAAAGACGTGGTCACTAGCTTGTGGCAGTATTGGGAGGCAGTAGAGCCTTAGTGGGTGGTGCCTCATGATAGAAAGTTAAGTGGCCCTTGAAGTGGATCTTGGGACTGTGGCCCTCCTTGTCTTTTGGCTTTCTGGCTGCTATCAAATAAGCAGTGGGGGTCACATGACTATGAACTAAACTCTTTGAAACTCTGAACTGAAACAACCCTTTCTTCCTGAAGAGTTTATGGCTCTTGAATATGTCATCATAGATAATAGAAAGTTAGCCCAAGAATGCCAGTGAAGATTTTTGAGTCAGAGAGTAACATCACAGATGCAATTCTCACAGAAAACTGACGATAGTACCGAACGTGGCTTGGACTGATTAGAGGTATAGAAACAAGCATCAAAGGCATGTGATTTTTCCCCCTGTAAGTCTATAAATCAGATTTGGGCAACAAACATTGGGATAACATATCTTTAAAGGATAGTTACTATTTGTAGAATCATCAGTTTTGCCCAGGCTCACAAATAAGTAGCCAACAGTCCCCTGTAGTGCTTTATTTGACTTGTCTAACTATGGGCCATGGAAAAGTCTAAGTGAAGGTTTTCAGTGTTATTTCTAGTGAGACAATATATTTCCCTTCCATTCTTAACACACTCAAGCCCCCAGTGGAATCATGCCAAATAGTTACGTCTTTCATTCCTTTAAGAGAGGGGAAAACAGAGTGATGTTTTCCTAACTCAGAGCTACATTAGAATCACTTAGAGAGTTTTGTAAAATATTGACTCCTGGGTCCCCTGTAGTCAATAACTTATGAACATAGTATCTAGAAGTGGAGCTTACAAACACATGATTTTATCAGGGCTTCTAGTAATACTGATGCATTGCCAAGCACGGAAACCACAGAACTAAAACAACGGTTCTTCAACATTTGGATCTTACAAACTAGTAAAGTTTCTCTACAATCTCTAAGGACCCAATATAATGCCAACTTTTAATGGCACATGGAAACATGTATCATCACTAACATGGAATTAATGAAATGATATTTTAACATCAGAATACAGAAATGTACAAAGAACATTGTCTTTATTGAGGAAAGCCTTAAAAGAAGCCAGTTGGCAACATTTTTCTCCTATACCAGTAGACAAAGAATGTCAGACTTTCATGGGCATGCAGGTGGATGTTTAGCATTCCCTGGAGTACTGCCCCTAAAAGACCTTTCTGTTGTTTAAGCTTTCTATTTTGGATCAAAGACACTAAATTGCCTTAAATTTTTCTTATTCTCCAACAGAATTTTCTGGCTAAAATGGAACTCAGTGGGCCATTCACATCATCCTTATGCCCTGTGTCGAAGTTATCTCACTAAGTACATGAGAATGGATGGTACATTGGGAATATTCTCAAGAAGGCAAGTGCATGGTCTTTCCCTCTTTTACTCTTTTTTATTCATCTCTGTGAGGATAACTTAAGAGTTCTAAGAGTTCCGATGATGCCACACTACCTTGCCTCTAATAGGCAAGTAGGATCGATTGTGAAAATGAGCCTGAGTTCTTTAGTAGTGTCAGTAACAACAATAAAACGTCCAAAGGCAGAGAAGACTATGGCTTCATTGTACATAATCAAGAAGGGTATTGATGGGAAACCGTATTACTGGGAAATGAATTTGAATGTTGACACCTTCTGATGGCCAAAATGGAAGCATGGAAGAGAAAGATACTGGGCATGGTTTAGTTTCAGTTTGAGCCAGAAGGCAATTCATAATAATAGGTGCATTAAAAACGAATCAATTGACCATATGCATGGAGCCTACTTCCTGAATGCCAAGAAGAAGCAGTCTGCTCAATAGTGAGTCTATTATTAGAGCAGCCATGGAGAGGAAAAGAAGATAGAAGCAGCAGGAGCATTTTGGAAAAGAGGTAGGAAAGACTTAACCCCATCGGGGCTAGCATGAGCAAAGCCTCAAGTGAAGAAGTGAAGGAGTGAGGGATTAGTTTCTTGATTATATTCAAGGGAGAAATGGGATTATGGGTTTCTTTGATGTTTTGTTAATTTATGCTTTTCGTTAGTTCAATAAATATTTATTAATTCCATTTAGATCCCATGTATGTGTGTATTTTAGGAAACTTCTGCAGTAGTAGGTTTCCATGTGGTTTTTTCAAGTCTTTAGTGCTAGTTATCCTTTACCATATTCCCTCTTTTACCTTCCCCTTCCATCCCCCTCTAGCCCTTCTTGTTATATTACTTCCCTTTCCCCCTTCATAGTACCTTCATTCTATCTCCTTTCATTGAACATCCCTGTGTTTCCTTTCTGATTTCCTGCCCTCTGTAGGTACTTTAATTTAAACACATATTTAAAGATTCAAAACTAGCATCTACATATGAAAGAGAATATGTAGTGTTTATCTTTCTGGGTCTGGGTTACCTCACTTAGAATTATTTCTAGCTCCATCCATTTATTTGTGAATTTTATAATTCCGGTTTTTTACAGTTGAATAATATTCCATTGTGCATATAAAGCACATTTTCATTAGCCATTCATCCATTGATGGAAACTTTCCTGTTTACACTTCCTGGCTATTGTAAACAGAGCAGCAATGAACAGGAATAAGTATCTTTGTGGCAGAATATAGAGTTCTTTGGCTTTAGACCAAAGAGCTGGGACATATGGTAGTTTCATTTATAGCTTTTTGAGAAAGTGCTACACTGATTTTCGCAGTGAGCTACACCAGTTTGGTCTCATGCTAATGATGAATGCCTCCTGCAGACACCATAAGCTAGTAAATAAAAATCTCAGTTTCAGGTATGGGTTACCTCCTTTTGAGCTGTTGATCAATGGGGCCCTATCGACACCACCAAATATTATAGATGATTGCCATTACTCTTGGTTACTTCTTATAACTTGAAGGTAAGACTCTGTTGCTGAAGCTAGCACATATTCGAGTCATAAGACAGAAAAATCAAGCAGGTACTGACTGCGAAGCCTCCTGACTAGTTAGTTTTCATAGTTGCAGAAGATGCTATTCAGGATGCTTGGGAAAAAGTAACCAGAAGTTTTATTCAGCTATAAACCCTGTGACTGCAATAATGACTGGCCTTGAATGCCTACTTATGTAATGGTGGCATGAATGCTATGGGAGTAACCACCCACATTCTGATTGGATTTAAGACCTGTTCACAAGATGGAACACATATGTGGGACTCTTAACTGAGCCCCAAGACTCATGACTGGCTAGATTCTAGGCCCTAATGGAGAACCTAGCAATACTCTATTGTTACGTCTACTCTGCTGCATGGACATCTTATTTTTAGACTCATAAATTAGTGCACCGTTCAACTTTTATCAGAGAAGCTTCCTTTTTTCTTTTTTCTTTTTGTAGAGGGTGATTCATTCAATCTTTGAATGGTATGCAGACAATAAAAGATTATAAGTTGCTTAGCTCAAAGTGAGATATCTGCATCAACCCCTGACTCAGGGATCATCATGAAAGAGGGAGTGGATGGACTGTGAGATTCAGGGAAGCAGATATCAGTAGCAAACCAGTGTTTGCCAGACATGACAGTATAGTTGCACACATGAACTTACAGTAGTTGAGACTGCAGGCACAAGACTGGAACAAGATCAAGCCAGCCCAAATCTCAGCATGGATGGAGGAGAAACTCATGAAGTTGCACCCCTATCTGAAGAGCTTCTGGAAAATGATGGTTCCTGGTGGAAGGAGAATCAGTTTTCTCCAGAGTTGTAGGACCATATAATGGAATTTCACTCTATAGCTCAGGCTGCCTTGGAACTTGCTGTGTAGCTCAGGCTGGCTTTGAACTCATGATGCTTCTGCCATAGCCTCCCAAGTGTTGAGATTATAGCCACTTAACACCACACCTAGCTCCACTCTCCTTATTTTATAAATAAGAAAACTGAAGCCTGAGGAGAGTAAAAGACTTATTTAGGTGATCTAAATTATCCAATTTCCCTTCTAATTACTGCAAATAGGTATAGAAAGTAACATGATGTAACACACAAATATCTGAGATATGGCCATTGTTTTACAATGGCTGGGCTATAAAATGATAATGAACAATGAAAAATCTTGTTAAGCAAGTGAAGGATTAGAGACAGGAGGAAAGGAATGTTCCTGACCACCTCCTGGGACTTCTTTCAGATGAGAGTTTTTGTATTTTGTAAGTTTTTATTTCGCTTTGGTCAATTTAGGAAATGTCTGTTTCTCTTAAATTTGGTCCTTTTTGGGATTTAGCATTCTCAGTCTAGATAAAGATGTGGCTCTATATACATCTAGTAAGTGAATTCTTCTAGCACTAACTAATGAAAATACTACCTGCTAAGGCTCAGGAGAGCAATGAGAGAGACCAAGGAGTAGTTAGTGCTGGGTGAGGCTCAAGGTATCAGAGAAAGGGCTGGGGTAGAATTTTTTCCCTGTATTCTCAAATAGTGTTTGTAGTTTGTATCACCTTGGGAATGAGTTCCCAGACTCCAAGATAGCCACAGTTACAGGACCATAAGAATCTCAAAGTTCCCAGCCCAAGGAAGATCCTACATATCACAAGATAGAGAAATGAAAGACTGTTGGGCTTTGGACCAGAATCAGGTATCAGCAGCCAAGTTGGAAGAGAGTGACCAGTATGCTCTGGCCCAGGGGCCAAGTTTCAAGTGTAACTTGCTGACCCTGCAGATAAGGGAAGCTAGTTAAAAGGACCGTGAAAAAAAAAGAAAGAAAGAAAAAGCATTCAAATGGAGCAGGGGCAAGGGTACAAGGGGCAGAGGTGAGGGGGTTGGTTAGAGTGGAAGGACATAGAAGATGTGGTTTATTTTTCTCTGTCAGTACATATTTACAGAGTTCCCTGTGCCCGATTAAATGCACTTTTTCTGGGGCCTCTTTTTGGATGGAGGAGGAGTCAAAGGGAGTATTTTGTTGAAACTTCCTGAGATGTAATCCACTTGCCCAAGGTCATACTTTGAATGGGACCCAGTTTAGTTTTTTGTCTCTTAGTTCGTGGCCAAGGACATGCTTCTATACCACCCTACCTCCTATTAGTTTGAATCTATATTCAATCTGGGATATTGGCCTGTAGTTTCCTTTTTTTTTTTTTTTTCTATCTTTATCTGGCTTTGCTGTTAGTGACTCTGGCTTTGTAGAAGGAGTTTGGGGTGCTCCTTCTGTTTTGTTTGTTTGCATAGTTTAAGAAGAATTGGCTGGAGATCTTTGAAAGTCTGGTAGAATTCTCCTGTGAATCTCTCAAGAGCTTGTACTCTTTTTAGTTGGAAGACACAATCTCTTCGTTTGTTATAGGTCTGTTTAGGTTGCTGATCTCTTCTTCTTGGTTTAATTTTTGTAGTTTGGATGAATTTAAAAATTCATTTGTTGCAATGTTTCCCTGTTAAATTTGGAATCTGTTAATTTAGGCCCTCTCTTTTTTTTCTGTTGGTTAGTTGAACCAAGGATCTTCAGTTTTGTTTATCTTCTTAAAGAACCAGCTCTTTGGGTCATTGATTCTTTGTACTGTTTCAATTTCAATAATTTCTGCCCTGATTTTTATTATTTCTTGCCATCTAGTGTGTTTGGGTTTGGCTTGTTCTTGTTCCAAAAGTTTTCTTTCATCACTAAGTCTTTTTATTGGGCTCAATTTGATTTTTAAATTTAGTCATTTAAAACTTTATGTTTTCCCCTTGGGACTGTTTCTAATGTGTTCTAGGGTGGTTTTTGTTTTTTGTTGTTGTTTTTCTGTGTTTTGTTTCATTTTCATTTAGTTTCAGGAATTTTTAATTTATTTCTTGTCTTTTTTGACCCATTCATCATTCAGAAATGAGTTGTTTAATCTTCATGTGCTTGTGTATTTGCTAGATATTTATTTGCTGTTGATTTTAAGTTTTATAGCATTCTGGTCAGATAGGGTTCTTGGAGTTATTTCAATGTTTCTGAATTTGTAAAGATTTGTTTTGGGTTCCAGGATGTATTCTATTTTATAGAAGCTTCCATGGGTTGTCAAGTAGCTTGTGAATTCTTTGGTGTTTGGGTGGACTATTCTCTATGTAGCTGTTAAGTCCACTTGACATATGATATCTTATGATGTATGACATTATTCTGATGTCTGTCTGCTTTTGGGGTGGGCATATGATTTGTTTATTGAAGAAAGTGGGACATTGAAATCACCTAGCATTAATAGGTTGATGCTACTCTATTTTTTGATATTTATTTATTTTATTAATTTTATATATATTTATCATTTTTTCTTATTTTACATATTGATCCCAGTTCCCTCTCCTTCCCATGCTCCCCAACGCCCCTCCCATCCCATCCCCACCCCAACTCCACAGGGAAGGTGATGCCTTCCAGGAGGGATCATCAAAATCTGTCTAGTCATTTGGAGTAGGGACTAGGCCCTCCCTCCTGCCTCTAGGCTAAGAGAGTATCCATCCATGGGGAATGTGCTCCCAAAGTCCTTTTGTGCATGAGGGATACAAGGGATACATCCTGGTTCCAATGTGAGAGGTCCCTTAGACTGCCCAGGCCTTCTAATTGAGACCAATGTTGTAGTCTGAGTTGGTCCAATGCTGGTTTCCCAGATATCAGTCTGGGGGGGCCATCAGCTCCTCCTTGTTCAGATCAGCTGTCGCTGTGGGTTTCTGCAGCCTGGTCTTGACCCCTTTTCTTATCAGTCTTCCCTCTCTGCAACTGGATTCCAGGAGTTCGGCTCAGTATTTAGCCGTGAGTGTCTGCTTCTGTTTCCATCAGCTACTAGATGAGGGCTCTATGATGGCATATAAGTTAGTTATCAGTCTCATTACCAGGGAAGGGCATTTAAGGTAGCCTTTCCACTGTTGCTCAGATTGTTAGTTGGGGTCATCCTTGTAGGTCTCTGGACATTTCTCTAGAGTCAGTTTTCTCTTTAAACCTATAATGGCTCCCTCTATTATGGTATCTCTCTTTTTTTTTTTTTTTTTTTTTTTTTTTTGCTCTCATCTATTCATCCCCCGACTCAATCTTCCTGGTCCCAAATGTTCTCCTCTTCTCCCCTTCCCTTTCTCCTAACTTCCTCTCCACTCACTGTCCCCCCACTCCCAATATGCTCAGGAGATCTTGTTCCTTTCCCCTTCTGTAAGGGACCTTGTATGAATCTGTTAGGTTCCTCCTTGTATCCTAGTTTCTCTAGTGGTGTGAATTATAGGCTGGTGATCCTTTGCTCTGTGTCTTAAATCCATATATGAGTGAGTACAAACATGTTCCTCTTCTTGTGACTGGGTTACCTCACTCAGGATGGTTTCTTCAAGTTCCATCCATTTGCCTTTGACTTTCAAGATTCCGTTGTTTTTTTCCTGCTAGCTACTCTTTAATTCTAGTCAGTTCACTTTTTATGAAATTGTATCCACCAGAGTTTCATGCATATATGTTTAGAATGAGGTTTCCTTTTTTGTTAGCTTTAATTTGAAGTCTACTTTGTCAGATATTAGAAGAACAACACCTGTTTTCTTCCTGGTTCCATTTGATTGGAGTATTTTTGTGCATCCTTTCACTCAAAGGGAGTGCCTATATTTAAAGTTAAGGTGAGTTTCTTGTAGATGACAGATAGATGGTTTTGTTTTTTGATCCATTAAGCCAGCTTGTGTCTCAATCTATGGGTATAGGAATAAGTCATCAGGAGTCATTTTGATTATGCACAATATATATACACATACATACACACATTCATTCATATATATATATATATATATATATATGGCAGAATAACAATATTATGTTCTTTCCTAGGGCCTATGACATGTCCAGCCATAGATTACTGGCTCCATTAACAGTGCCATGTATGGATTCTATCTATTCTACCATGTTTATTGCTGATTTTTTTCATATGTAGTAGAAACAGCCTAGATATCCATTAAATGATTAATTAAATGATTAATGGACAATGAAAATGTACATTTACACAACAAAATTCTATTCAGCAATTAAGAAAAATAACACTATGAAATTCACAGGTAAATGGATGAAACTGGAAACTATTATCATGAATGAGGCAAACTAGTCCCAGAAAAACAAGTAACACATATTTCCTCTCTTATGTGGTTATTAGCTTTCAATATTCAGATATGTGTATTTCATTTAAAACACTCATAGAGTTGGGTAACTTGTAAGGGTCTGTAGGGAATGAGGGGATCTTTTCAGGAATAGGACATAGAATACAATGATATAAATAAAAAAGTAGATAAGGAAATACAATAATTAATTAAAGTGGGGAATGGATGGGTAGTTAGAAGAGGGTTAACTAGCATTAAAGGCCTTTTTAATATACCATATGGAAAACTATTTGTAGACTCTTCTTAAAATATATACACATGCACATATAAAATAGTTATAATGGAGTTACTCTCTAATATGGGGGGTAATATTCTAACTATACACCACATCCTAGCAAATAAAAATTTCAGTACCAGGAATAGATCACTTATTTTTGAGTTGTTGGCCAATGTGGCACAGTATTTCTCTCAAGCATTAGGAGTTATTGCTAATACTTTTGGTTACCCTCCAGAACTTGATGGTAAGTGTCTGTTGTTGAAGATATTACACACTTGAGTCTTACAACATTGATAAATCAAGTTGTCATTCACCTGCAAGCTTTGTGCTTACTGTCTAGTTTTTATAGTACTGGGGGGGGGTGCTCTCAGGATGAGAAAAGGAATCATTATTCTCATTCAGCTGTGACCTCTGTGATCTACAATTAACAACTGGCCTAGCAAGATTTTCCCATTGCTGCAAAAGTAGAATGCATGTTATGGTAGTACCAACCACTTTCTGATTTGTTTTGACTTTTAAAATAGTATCTCTGCTATGTAACTCAGGTTGGCCTCAAATTCCACCACATAAATGCTGAAACTACAGGTGTTTGCCATCTTTTTTGACTTTTTTTTTTTTTTTTTTTTTTTTTTTTTGCTATTTTGCCAAGTTATGATGACAAGTAATTTGTCTAAAGCATAATAGACACAAAAACATCTTTCTCTGCACTGGGACAATAGGAAAGATACCCTGAGAGTGAGACCACAGCCACTGAAGATTTCAACTTACAAATTCAATAGAAAGAAAAAAGTCTAAATTGAGAAAGCAAGTGAAAGAATGCTCTGCATAAAACTAACTGCCTTGAGAAGTATCCCTCCAGAATCAGCGCACAGAGAGAACAATGAAGCTGTGGTCCAATGGGCCTAGGTTACATCTTGAGTTGACAGTAGAAACTTGACAGCATTGTCTGTGTGGTACTGGCTTTGTGGGCATAAAAGATTCAAGAGTGAAGAGATCATAGAGGCCTGTGTCAAGGTTCCCGAAAGACACTGAAACGAGGCCATCTCTTGCCTCCTTGCAAGAAGGTTCTGAACCTCCTTGCATGAAGTTTGTAAAATGAAGTCTAAGTTTCATAGGAGACCACAAGACGTTGAAAGCGCCATTACTGTGGAAAGTCTGCTGAGGAAAGATGTAAGCATGGAGTGTAGTTGACCCAAGAGAGAAGCTACATATGCTATAAGTGACAAAGATAGATAGACAGTGCTACTGAAAGCCATAGAGCCCAGAGAATGTCATCACAAATCCCAGATGGCAGACACGGAGCAGCGGAATTTGTTATTTGCCCTGCTCGTTTTTGGTCATGTAATAGTATGGTCTTTCCTTGCCACCCTTCCATTTCCTTTTTTGCAATGGTAATATTTATTTAGTTCAATTATATATTGGAAATATGTAACATTTTTATTTTATAAGGGCTCACAGTCAAAAGATTGCCCCAAGTATTAAAAGAGCCATTAGATTTTGAAATATGTGAGGCTATTAAAGACTATGGAAGATGCATTATGAAGTGAAATTGAGATTTTGGGGGTTAAAGGTAGAATTCTACAGTTTAAAGTGTGTACTTACGTGTAAAGTTGACAAGGGTGGGGTTGTGATAGTTAATTTTCATTGTCAACTTGACTGGATAGATCACAGTGGAAACACCTCTAGGTCTGTGTAGCACGAATTCTCTTTGGTCTTAATAATAAAATCTCAGAGTCAGCTATCAGGGGGTGAAAGCTGAAGCATCAGAGCAGAGAAGCCAGTCACTAGAGTTCTCACCTCTACCCAATGTTCAGACCAAAGGGGCCATCCTATCCTCAGACTGCATCCTCAGACTGACTGCCCTACCTCGTATCCCTCTCTCCACCCAGCCATATCGTTTCCTGTCTCCACCTCCTTAGTGCTGGGATTAAAAGTGTGTGAGTATCAAGTACTGGGATTAAAGGTGTGAGCCACCACAGCTTGGCTCTGTTACTCTTTTAGCCTGGATCATTTTTGTGTAGCCTAGCATGGCCATTAACTAAGAGATTTCAGTCTGTCTTTGTCTCCTGAGTGCTGAGATCAAAGGTGTGTGCCACCTTTGATGGCTAAGTAGTGTGGCTAGCTCTGCACTCTGATCTTTAGGCAAGTTTTATTTATTAGATTATTAATATATCACCACAAATCTGTCTATGCAAGTATTTCTAGAAAGGTTCACTTGAAGAGGGTAACCCACCCTTACATCAGAGCCATCACCCCACAGGTTGTAGGCCCAAACTGAGTAAGAGAAGAAATTTAGCCAAGTAGCACTATTCATCTCTCTCAGCTCCCTTACTGAAGATACATGATTAGCTTCCTCACACCCCTGCCACCTGACTTCCCTGATGTCACAGTCTACACCGCCAAACTGCCAAACTACGATGGGGAATAAAGCTTTCTTCCTTAAGTTGTTTTTGTCAGGTCTAATCACAGTAACAAGAAAAGAAACTGATACATGTAGCAAATGACATCGTGCCTCTATTACATTTTCCTGATTAAAAGATTGATTACTTTTGCAAAGGTTTACCAAACATTTTATTATCCTTTCAGAGCAGTTAGCTTTTACTTGTGACCATTATGACAGATGATTCATCTTCCTTTTTACGTCATAGAAATAGCACTTCTCTTCAAGGTCTGGCTCAAATGCTACCTCAGTAATGAAGCTTTCCTTCACACCCTAAGCCATATAAATGCTTCCCCAGAGCTCTCATTGTAGTTTGCACTCAATTACATTTTCATATACTAGGCATCGGCTTTCACTTATTATTGGGTTAGACTATTTCTTACAGCAACTCTACCTTTGTGTCATAGGGTCTATATCTTTGTACTAAATCTTCTTTACTAGGCTAAAAAAACCTTTTGAGCACTGAAACTCCACTGTGTTTAATTTCATATGCCTCTTGTGAGTAAGTATTGTTTGAAAGAAATGCCTGTTGTTGAGTACATCCACAAATTATTTTTATTAATCCTCACAGAGGCTCCACAAGTGATCTCATGTAATTAATGCTAAGACAGATTTTAGGTGGGAAAGAGGAAACTAGTCACTAAGTGCATATAGATTCGAGCCTCAGAACCAAATTTCAGATTCCATTTTGTAGGCTGGAAAGACAGAAATCACTCCTCATAGGTTGTAGTGATATTTTGTTTATTCTGTAACAAATAAAGCTTGCCTGAAGATCAGAGTGAACAGCTAAGGCACTAGTTAGCCATAGAGGCCAGGCAGTGGTGCCACACGCCTTTAATCCCAGCACTAACTAGGGAGACAGAGGCAGTTTGATCTCTGTGAGTACAAGGCCACCCTGGGCTACAAAAGATTGAATCTGTCTAAAAGAGAAACAGAGTTCACACGAAGATAATCCCACCACTTGGGATCACATGCCTTTAATTCCATCACTAGGGAGGTGGAGACAGAAATGATATGGCTGGATGGAAAGAGGAATATAAGCAAGAGGAGACAGGAACTGGGGCAGTCTGAGGATTCATAGAGACGAATGCAGTCTGAGCAGGCAGTCTGAGGACAGGATCACCCCTTTGGATGAAGCATTGGTAGAGGTGAGAACTCCAGTGGCTGACTGCTTTGCTTCTCTGATCCATTACCATTTATCCCCTGATAGCTGACTCTTGAGTTTTTAGTAGTATGAACAAAGAGAATTCGTGTTACAATAGGTTCTTGCCTTGATTCTAGAATCTTGGCTCTATTTGGGCAGGGATTTACACCCCTAGTATCTAGAAGAGTGACTACATCATAAAAAATAATATTTATTTGCCATATTAATTAGAAGAATACTAATGTGGCCTAATTCTTCATTTTATCCTTTCCCAGTGTTTATAAGATGATAGAATGGCTTGTCTCGTCCTCCTCCTCCTTCCTCCTCTTCCTCCTCCTTTCCCCCCTTCCTCCTCCCCTTCCTCTTCTTTCTCCTTCTTCCCCTTCCTCCTCTTCCACTTATTTGCATTAGCTCTTTTAGAATTTTGTACATCATGTTTTGGTCATAGTCACCCTCCCTTTCACAACTCTTCCTGGATTGAAACCATTCTCTTCCTATTCAACTTTGTCTCCTTCCCCACCCCTTTCCCACCAAGAACAGTTTGTTATACCCAAATATTCTTGAGTGTGTGGCCTTTTAAGTGATGTACTTTTAGAATACCAATACCTAATGAGGGGTAAACGTCACTTTTCAAATGTCCATTTTGAGTGGATCTTCACAAAATAGCTTCATAGTAAGTATCTCATTCTATTTTTACATAGGTTTTCTAAGGATATTAGGCTAGGGATTATCATCCCCATTCTTTAAAGGCACAACCGAGTCTCAAAACAGTAAAATTATTCTCCCCAAGTTGCTCAACTAGTAAGTGGAGAAGGCAAGTTTGTTTTAACCATCTTGCACTTTTAGTCATAAATTATTTCTACATGCAAATTATTAAGTATATAGGAAAACAGTTCACAGCCTCCATTCTTTCTTATTTATTTGTTTACTTATTTACTTATTTATTTTACATCCTGGCTGCAGTCTCCCCTCCCTCCTCTCTTCCTAGCCCTTCCCTCCACCCTTCCATGTTCCCATCCCCTAATCCGCTCCTTCTACATTTCTGTTTAGCAGGTCTAAACAGATGGATAACAACAAAACATGATGTCTCAAGTTGCAGTAAGATTAAGCACCAGCCCATGTATTAAAGCTGGGCAAGGTGACCAATGTGAGGAGTAGGATCCCAAAAAGCTAGTCAAGGAGTCTGAGATAGAGCCCCTGTTCCTACTGTTAGGGGTGCCACAAGAGGACCAAGCTACACAATTATAACATATGTGCAGTGTGCCTAGGTCAGTCCCAGGTCAGTCCCATGTACACAGCCTCTATCCTTTATGCTAGAAAAATAAATTATTTTTAAAAGCTACTTAAATCTGCTTCCTTTCTTCAGAGAAGTGAAGGTACTATATACACATAATTTCAAACTATTTTAAATCTTTTTTCCACATAGTTTTTTTCGTTGATTTTGGGATTTCACATAATGCACCCTGATCACACTCTATTTCCAGTTCTCCAGATCCATGCCCACCCTTGTAACCTCCCCTCAAAAAAAAATAAGAAAAAAAATATATCAAGTTCAATTTGTATTGCCTTTATACTCACTGGAGCATGCTCAAACTCCCAGTGGTCAGTCCCTTAAAGAAAACAGTTCTTTCTGACCCCCAACCCATCAGAAGCCATTAACTGTGAGAATCCTGTCACTTTTTCTTTTGAGACAAGGTCTTTATGTATAGACCTACCCAGCTGACCTGGAACTCACTCTATAGACCAGGCTGGCACTGAACTCAAAGAGATCCACTTGCCTTTGTCTCCTGAGTGCTAGGATTAAAGGTGTGTACCACCACCACTAGGCTTACCAGTGATTATTTTTTAAGTGGAATCCTTGGCCATCATCATGGACTATGACTGGCAGTGAGATGGAAATCCTACTCTTTGAAGAGTTTTTAAATATCATACTCTGTGATTGGGAGAAGGGAACAATGAACCTGTGATGAATTTTGATGAATTTTGTATAATACAGCAGGGCTTATGCCCATTCTCTTCTCCATCGCCACCCAAAACAAGCCTTCTATGTTCTAGAAGCACTCTAATCAACTACATATTGAGCAATTTGTCCCACTGGACATTAGCTCCTTTTTGTGTCTTTTTGTGCACATGACAAGCACTTTGTGGTGAGTGTATGAGCAAATGGATTTTGTTTTTAAAAGTATGAGCAACACAAGTATTTTGGCACAAAGAGACTTGGGAAACAATTCCACTCAATAGGCCCTGGTCCTCCTGAGCTATAGCTTCAGTGCCAATCCCAGTTCAGTAAACAATTCTTTTTCCCCACCTCCCACGCCCTTTTCTTTCCTTCCTGTAGGAGATTATGGAAAGAGCTAAAGGACTCAGAGTCAGTTAAGATGGATTTAAGTCCCAGTATTACCACTGTTATTGAGTGGCCTTGGGCAAGTCCTCTACCTCGTTTGGTTTTCTTAATATCTTCACTTTATAGCAGAATAAATAAGAATGAATACTTTCTAAGTTATTTGGTTCTATGGAGTATAATTTCTTTAATACAAGGACATGAGACATTGTCATAAGCAAATCTTGAATTTTAATAGCTGCAGACACATGTTAATATTAATTAGAAAAATAAACCCAGGACATTACATCTGCGATGTTGTGGAACAATCTTTGTACACTGTAAATATGTATTACTCTCATTGGTTTATAAAGATCTGACTGGCCTATAGCTGGGCAAGAAGAGATTGCGCAGGAGAGGCAGACAGTGTGGAATAATCCTCTTGTACACTGTAAAGATTTGTCACTTGAATTGGTTTAATAAAATCCTGATTGGCCAGTAGCCAGGCAGGAAGTATAGGTGGGATGAATAAACTAAGGATGATGGGAAGGAGAAGGGCAGAGTCAGGGCATGGCCATGAGAGGCAGAGGGAGCAGGAGATGAATGTGCCATGCTAATAAAGGTACTGCCAAGTGGCAGAGCATAAATAAGGAATATGGGTTAACTTAAAATATAAGACTAGTTAATAATAAGCCTGATCTATTGCCTAAGAATTTATAAGTAATATTAAGTCTCGGTGTGTTTATTTGGGAGTTGCTGGTAGGACAGAAACTCCCCCTTACACTGAACAGGAGGATACTTGGAAAAAGGGTGGAGTCACCAGGGGATGCAGAGAAAGCAGATGAACATGCCATGCTGAAACAAGGTATTGCCATGTAGTGGAGCATAGATAAGAAATGGGGGTTGCTTTAATTGATAAGAGGTAGGTTAGAACAAGCCTAAGCTGTCAGCTGAGCATTTATAATTAATAAGTCTCTGTGTCATTTTTGGGAACTGGATGGCAGGACAGAAAAGTCAGCCTACAAATGGCATTCCGACATGGGGCAAGGTCACTCATATCCACATTAAACCTAAAAAAGCTTAATAAAAGGTTCCAAATACACAAAAACAGAGACAAACACAATTTCCTAGTCCCACAGTCTCTCACATGCACTGAGGTACAGAGAGGTGTCTCCTGGCTGCTGCCTGCAGGCTTAAGCCATTAGATTGAGCCCCAACAGCACACCATGAACTAAGCTGAATGATGGGTTTAAGTTTTGCCCTTGTGCACAGAAAAAATTACAGATGCAAAATAAAGACAGATTCAAATGGACAAAATCTCTAAACAGGTTACAGTGTGTTTAAAAACATACATAGGTTCTGGAGAGAAAAGAAAAAGGGTGTAGACAGTCAGAAATAAATAGTTTAAATAAAATAAAGTCCTTAAAGAAGGAATAAAGTAATAAAAAAACATAACAAGTCATGTAAAGATGGGAAATATAGAGTCTGGATTCTGTATGCTATTGTGTTGTCTTTGAATTTTTTGACTGCCAATGAATGAGTGATAGCTGCTAAGAGACCTTAGATTATGAAAGCTGCTAGATTAAACCAATTAATACATTTTAAAAATATCTCGACTTCAAAGTGGAAGTCAAAAGGTGTGTTGCTTTGGGGAAGAGATTATGCTTTTATTTCCACAGGAAATGAGAGCCTATGGATTGATTCCAGGTTGATATGGATGAGGTTTGAAAATCCTGGCTACAAAGAAATAAACCTAGAAAAACTACAAAACATGTAACATTTATTTTACTTGGCCAAACATACAACAAAAAATTATCTTTAACTAACTTGTGTACAACATATAGTCAATACTTGTATTAATACAGATATGTATGTTACCTTTAAGTTATGTATTTTCAGAGCAAGGGGATCAGACACCAATAAAAAGGGATGGCCCAAAAGCTACTGCTGAGGGCCATTGTCAGGGTCTGTGGTCCCACTTCAGCCATGATCTATGTTGATGTCAGATGTTCCTGTTACCATCAAAGGCCATGCAGAAATCAGATTGAGGACTAAGTTAGTGTCTCAGGGCCACACTATCTAGCAGCAAGCATCTTGGTCCTCTGTATCTTACACTCTTTCTACTCCCTCTTCCATATTTTCCCTTGACCCTTAGCTGTAGGAATTTCATTGCAGATGTACCAACTGGGGTTGGGGAACCCATGGTCATGTCTCTGCATTTTGATCAGCTGTGGATCTCAGTAATAATGTCAATCTACAGCAAAAATAACATTCTTTGATGAGATGTGAAAACCATATTATTGCAGGTACAAAGATAAGTATTTACAAAACAGAAATTACATTGGTTTAGGAAAATAGGAATAGTAGGTTTTCCTCTAGGGTCTATGATCGCTTCAGCCATGGGTATTTGTCCAGGTTTATAGTACTAGACATGAATTTCCTCTTACTTAGTGACCCTTAAGGCAAACACCATTAGTGATAGCTTGCCAGGGAATCATTGCCATGGTTCATAGTCTTTACATCTGGGTAGGACTATTGATTGTTTTTTATTTCTGGCAGCTTGCACAGCACCTTCTAACACCATGAAAGCTGAGAAGGCTTCCAGGCCAATCCTAACTCCAAATTCCTCCAAATCATGTGTCTGAACTTTGTGGTGTCTTCAGCAGTAGTCTTACTTTTAAGTTCTAGGAGACAACCAAGGGTGACAGCAATAACCTATAGAGTTTTGGGAGTCTCTTAGAGTCCCAGACCAACAACTAAATGGCACTGGGGCCTGGCACTGGGGCTTTTGTTAGTCTAAATCAAATTAAGTCACATTTACTTTTCTAGCTTCTGTGGTTACTTCATATTATATTCTGAAATTTAAAATTCTGGAGACAGGCTGCGGGGGCGAGGGATGGGGGTGGTTTTGAATGCCTTTATTCTCAGCACTCTGGAGGCAGAGGCAGGTGGATCTTTGAGTTTGAGACCAGCCTGGTCTACAGAGTGAGTGCCACGACATTTAGGGATACACAGAGACTCTGTCTCTCTGTCTGTCTTTGTCTCTCTGTCTCTGTCTCTATCTCTGTCTCTGTCTCTCTCTCTCTCTCTCTCTCTCTCTCTCACACACACACACACACACACACACATCAGAGCCTGGATCCCACAAATACAAGAGAACACAGAGTGTTTGTCTTTTGGGGTCTGTTTCCTTACTCAATATAGTATTTTCTAATTGCATCAGAGGTAAAACTGTCAAAGATTCTCTCCCACTCCACGGCTTCCTCTTTACTGGTTTGACTGTTTCCTCTACTGTACAGAAGCCTTTTTACCTTTATAAGGTTCCATTTGTCAGCCATTGGCTTTAATTCTCTAGTGAATTCAGTGTTTTGGGTTTCACACTGAGATATTTGATATGTTTGGAGTTGAATTGCGTGCAGGGTGATAAATGTGGGTCTGATTTCATCCTTCTGGGTGTGGACATTCAGTTTTCCAGTATGATTTGCTCTAGTATGCATTTTTGGCATCTTTGTCAAACATCAGATGTTTGCAATTATATGTACTCGTGCTTGGGTCTTTCATTTAGTTCTATTGATCTATATGTCTGCTTTTTTTTTTTGTGCCAGTATCATACTGTCTTTACTACTATAGCTCTGTACTATACCTTAAATCTAATGTAGTTATCCCTCCAGCATTGTTCTTTTTGCTCAGGATTGCTTTGGCTATCTGTGGCCTTTGTATTTCCATATGAGTTTCAGAATTTTTTCTATATCTGTGAAGAATTTTATCTGGATTTTTATTAGGATCGTGTTAAATTTCTAAGTTGATTTTGGTAGTATGATCATTTTTACAATATTAGTTTTACCAGTCCATGAGAATGGGAAGTATTTCCATCATCTGGTATCTTCTCAATCTCTTTCTTCAGAGATTAAAGTTTCATTGTAAAGGTCTTTCACCTCCTTGATGAGGTTTATTCCTAGATATTTTTGAGATTATTTGAGCATGGTAGTGTTTATATTATCTTTTTGTCAGCATGCTTGTGGGGAAGTCTATTGTTTTTTTTATAAGTTGATCTTTTTTAATCCTGCCACTTTGTTGAAAGTGTTGATCATTTCCAGAAGGTTCCTGGTGGAAGTTTTGCAATCTCTTATGCATAATAAGATCATACCATTTGCAAATAGGGATAAATTTATTTCTTTTCCTATTTGTGTCCCCTTAATTCCCTTCTCTAGTATTTTTGTTCAAGCATCATATTGGAAAAGAATGAAGATTAGTGGACAGTTCTTTCTCATTACTGATTTTAATTTTATTTGATTAATGAATAATATAATTAATAAATATTTAATCAAATAATGAATTAATTTATTTTAAGTAATTAATCCTGATGTTGGCTATGGTTTTGTCATATATATTGTTCCTTCCAATCTTTTTCTCCCTAAGATTTCTACAGTGGAGGTATGTTGATTTTATCAAAGACTTTTTCTGCATCTATTGAAATGAATATGTGTTTTTTTCCTTAAGTCCATTTATAAGATTTATTATATTTATTGACTTTCATATATTGAACCATTCTTCTATGTCCACAATAAAGTCAACTTGGTCTTAGTGATAATCATTTTCATATATGACTGTATTGTGTTTGCTAGTATTTTATTGAGAATTTTACATATATGCTCCTCAGGGATATTGACATGTAGTTTTGTTTATTATTGCTATTATGTCCTTATCTGGCTTGGGCATTAGAATAATACTGGCTTAGCCGGGCATGGTGGTACATGCCTTTGATCCCAGCACTCAGGAGGCAGAGGCAGGTGGATCTCTGTGAGTTCAAGACCAGCCTGGTCTACAAGAGCTAGTTCAAGGACAGGCTCCAAAGCCACAGAGAAAACCTGTCTGAAAAAAAAATAAGAATAATACTGTAGTTTGGAAGTATCCCTTCTTCTTCTTTTTCTTTTATGGTTGAGAGTAAAGTTTTCATTTTAGATATGAGGGAGAATATAGCCAGAGACATCTAGAAAAGTCTAGAACAGAGAGAGAAAATAGTACACTGAGCATGGCTAGCAGAATTGACCAGACCATGAGAGAAGAAAGAGGAGGAGAGTGGAAGAGAAAGATATGAGATGATCAAGAGAGGAGTAAGAGAGCGGGGACAAGAGAACACCAAGAGAAAGCATGGCTAAAATGGCAGGGTTATGTGGGAAAATGACAAGTTGGGGGAAGGGAAAGTCCATGAGCTAGAGAAGCCTTGGGAAGGGGGCTGAGTGAGAAGAGCCGAGAGTCACAAGTACTGAATGAAATTGGAGATCAGCAAGCACTTTGGTATGCTAATAGGCACCACAGGTAGCTATTTGTTCAGTTTCTTTTGGATCTGACATTCCAGTCTTTTTGTCAACAGTGAGGGGATTACGTAATTTCTTCTGTAACTGTTTCTTACATGAAATTAGGGCACTGTTGTTAGGGTTCAGCTTTGCTGGACAAAAAGAAGGGGAAATCTTTTGTTTGTTTGTTTGTTTTGTTCTTTGAGATAGGGCTTCCTCTGTAGCTTTGGAGCCTGTCCTGGAATTTAAACTCAGAGATCCACCTGCCTCTACCTTCCAAGTGCTGAGATTAAAGGCACGCACAGCCACCACCACCTGGCCTTTTTTGTTTGTTTGTTTGTTTGTAGAATTTAAGAATTCTGCTGTGATTCCATCTGAACCTGCAATGTTTTGGGAAGGAGGGGTGGTCAGAGGCTAAACAGATATAAGGGAACAAACAGATGTTACCACTCAAATAGACTTAACAGATATCTATGAAGCATTTCACCCAAACACAAAAGAAGACACCTCCTCAGCACCTTGTGGAACTTTCTCTAAAAGTGAAACTACATGGACTACATAATTGGCCACAGATACAAAAAGTTGGAATAAACCCTTGTACATTACCAGATCACCATGGGTTAAAGATAGAGTTCCACAACAATACAAACTACAGAAAGCCTACTAATGCATGGAAACTGAACAACTTTCAACTGAACCACCTCTGGGTCAAGGAAAAAAAATAAAGAAATTAAAGACTTTCTAGAATTCAGTGGGGCACTATGAAAACAGTGCTAAGCTCATAGCACTAAGTGCCTATAAGGAGAACATGGAGAAATCTCACACTAGTGACAACAGCACACCAGAAAGCTCCAGAACAAAACGAAGCAAATACACCCAAGAGGAGTAGATCATAGGAAATGATCAAATTGAGGGTCAAAATCAATAAAATAGAAACAAAGTGAACAATACAGAGTCAGTGAAACAAAGAGTTGGCTCTTTGAGAAAATCAGCATGACAGACAAAACATTATCTAAACTAGGAGGCTGAGAGAAAATATCCAAATTAACAAAATAACAACAAACATGAGGAAATGCAGACAATCATTAGATCATACTTCAAAAATCTGTACTCCACCAAATTGGAAAATCTAAAAGAAATGTACAATGTTTTTTGATAGGTACCATATACCAAAATTAGATCAAGACCAGATGAATAATTTAAAGAGACCTATAACCCCTAAGGAAATAGAAGCAGTCATTAAATGTCTCCCAACCAAAAAAAGAACAGGGCCAGATGGTTTCAGCGCAGAATTCTACCAGACTTTCAAAGTAGAGCTAATACCAATACTTCTCAAATTGTTCTACACAATAGGGATTGAAGGAACATTGCCTAATTCATTTTATGAGGCCACAGTTACCCAGTAATCAAACTACACAAAGATTCAACAACGAAAGAAAATTACAGACTAATTTCCCTCATAAACACTGTTGCAAAAATATTCAAATACTCGCAAACTGAATCCAAGAACACATTAAAAAGATCATCCTCCATGATCAAATGGGATTCATCCCAGAGATGCTGAGATGGTTCAACATATGAAAATCAATAAACGTAATCCATCATGTAGATAACTTGAAAGAAACACACACACACACACACACACACACACACACAATCATCTGATTAGATGCCTAATAACCCTTTGAAGAAATCTAACATCCCTTCATGATAAAGGTCTTGGAGAGAATAGGAATAACAGGAACATACCCAGATATAATAAAGGCAATATACAGTAAACCTATAGCCATCCTCAAACTAAATTGAGAGGAACTCAATTCAATTCCACTAACATTAGGAATAAGACAAGACCTTTTACTCTTTTCATATCAATTCAATGTAACAGTCAAAGTTTTAGCTAAAGCAATAAGACAACAAAAGGAGATCAAGGGAATACAAATTGTAAAGGAAGAAGCCAAACTTTTGCTATTTGCAGATGATATGATAGTAAACAAAAGTCACCTCAAAAACTCTACCAGAGAACTCGTACATCTGATAAATACCTGTAGTAATGTGGTGGGTTACAAGATTAACTTAAGAAAATCAATAGCCCTATTATATACAAATGATAAATGGTCCAAGAAAGAAATCAGAGAAATGTCATTCTTTACAATAGCCACAGACAAAATAAAATATCTTGTAATAACTCTATCCAAACAAGTGAAAGACCTATATGACAAGAACTTTAAGTCTTTGAAGAAAGAAATTGGAGAAGATACCAGAAAATGAAAAGATCTCCAATGCTCATGGATCAGTGGAATTAGCATAGTAAAAATAGCAATTTTACCCAAAGCTATCTACAGCTTCAATGCAATCCCCCTTGAAATTCTAATACAATTTTTCACAGACCTTGAAATAACAATACTCAACTTCCTATGGAAAAACAAATAACCCAGGATAGCTAAAACAATCCTGTACAATAAAGGAACTTCCAGAGGTATCACCATCCCTGATTTCAAGCTCTACTATAGAGCTATAGAAATAAAACCAGCATGATATTGCAATAAAAACAGGATGATCAATGGAAGTGAAGATCCTGACATAAATCCACACACCTACGAACATCCGATTTTTGACAAAGAAGCCAAAATTATACAATAGAAAAAAGAAAGCATCTTTAGCAAACAGTGTTGGCCTAACTGAATGTCAGCATGTAGAAGAATGCAAATAGATTCATATTTGTTGCCCTGAACAAAACTCAACCCAAGTGGATCAAAGACATCAACATAAAACCAGATACACTGAACCTGATAGAAGAGAAACTGGGAAGTAACCTTGAATGCATTGGCACAGGAGGCAATTTTCTGAATAGAACGCCAGTAGCACAGACACTGAGATCTACAATTAATAAATGGGACTTCCTGAAACTGAAAAGCTTCTGTAAGGAAAAGGACACGGTCAATAAGACAAAATGGCTCCCTAGAGAATGGGAAAAGATCTTCACCAACCCCACATCTGGCAGAGGGCTGATCTCCAAAATATACAAAGAACATAAGAAACTAGTCACCAAAACACCAAATAATCCAATTTAAAAATGGGGTACAGATCTAAATAGAGAATTCTCAGTGGAGGAATCTCAAATAGCTGTTGAAAAACTGTTCAACATCCTTAGCCACCAGGAAAATGCAAATCAAAACAAGTCTGAGATACCATCTTACAACTATCAGAATAGCTAAGATCAAAAATCACTGATGACAGCATATGTAAGAGGGGAACACTCCTCTACTGCTGGTGCGAGTGCAAACTTGCACAGTCACTTTGGAAATGGATATGGCAGTTTCTTAGAAAATTGGGAATCATTCTTCCTCAAGACCCAGCTATACCACTCTTGGGCATATACCCAAAGGATGCTCGATCATACCACAAGGATACTTGTTCAACTATGTTTATAGAAGTGTTATTTATAATAGCCAGAGCCTGAGATGTCCCTCAACTGAAGAATGGATAAAGAAAATATGGTACATGTACACAATGGAATATCACTCAGCTATAAAAAAAGTTTGGCCAGTGTTTCAGGCATATTACTAACTAGCTCTCACAATTAAATTAACCCGTTTCTATTATTTTATATTTTACCATGCGGCTCATGACCTTACATCTTGTTTCTACTGCAGCTAAATGGGGTCTCCCTGACTCTGCCTTCTTTTTCACTGTAACTTTGCTTGGATTTCCCACCTGGCTCTATTATGCCTGGCTATTGGCCAAATCAGCTTCTTTATTAACCAATGGTAATAAAATACATTTATTGCATACAGAAGGGCCTGCATTAATAATCCTTAATGAGAATTACCTAGATGAACCCCAGGGCACAGAATTTAAAAGAAAAATCATAAACTTCATGGAGGAATTCAAGGTATTTAAAGAAGACACAAGCACCTCTGTGAACTTGAAAAAGGTAGGAATAAACTACTGAGCGATATCTAAGAAAACACTTATATATGGCTTAATGAAATGACAAAATAATTCAAGATTTGAAAACTGAATTTAGTAAATGTAAAAATACTAAATGTATTGGTTATTTTTATGACAAAACACTGATGAAGGCAACTTATAAAGGAATGTTTAATTGGGCTTATGCTTTCAGAGGGTTAGAGTCCATGAGTCTTTTGAAACCTCAGGGACAGATCTCCTCCATTAAGATCATAGGTTCTAATCCTTCTCAAACAGTCCTGTCAATTGGGAACCAAACATTCAGACATTTGTCATAGTTGAAGGAGAAAGAAAAACTTTCCATGATAGAAATAGTCTAATAGAATTCAGGTCCATCAAACCAGCCCTAAAGAGAGTACTAGAAGTAATACTTCAGACTGAAGAAAGGAGTAAGAACAGTGAAGAGGCAACAGAAAGAAAATAATATAACTATTATTACTAAAACATCAATTGGATTAAGTACAAAAGCAGCAAGGCAAAAAAGACAGCAATCGGCACCCTCCTTTCAAAAATAATTTTACTATTATTGGCCTTAACTTTTTAAGCAAAAGACACCTGTTGGGGCTGGAGAGATGGCTCAACACTCAAGAGTACTTATGGTTCTTGGACACAATGTGGACTGCCTAGATGTGTGGAGATGGCTCAGCTAGGATGAAGTTCTGAGCTGGTGCATGACCTAGATTGTACTTTTAATATGAAGAAAACAATCTATGGCTTAAATACTCCCTCACATACAGCATAAAAATATAACTCAAAAATTCCCCCAGATAATTTCCAAGGTCCCCTAGGGGTGATATCAAAATTAGTAGATCTCTTTGGCTGTGATGGTTACATCTGTAACCCTAGCACGCAGAAGAGTGAGAAAAGATGATCATTAGCTTAAGTCCAACCTGGGCTACAAAGTGATATAGTATGACCCTGACTTTTCTCTCCCCTAGAAAACAAACCCTGAGTCTATTGGGTGTTTCTTTGGCCTGAGAGGCAACTCAATGACTCTGTTTAAACCAATTGGTTTGAAAAATGGCCTCTTTTTCTGTAGCCCACTCTAAGCTCCAATACAAAGTTACAAAGAGAAATGAAGAAACTTCCATTCAAAATTAGTCTTGGAAATGTGCCTAGGGTAATGGTCTCCGGAGTTCAGCTGCCATCTGGTGGTCATGGGCATTACTGGATTTGGATGTTCTTTTTGTCCTGGGTTTGCATATATGCAGGGCTTCCAGTTTTCAAAATATGCTGTTTCTCAACAAGGCTCAAAGAGTATGGATTGGGGAAAGGTTGACAAGAGGGACCACTGTTGATTACTCTGGAGTGTCTGGTGATTGGTCTTGCATACAGACTGGGTTTTCTCCCCAAAGACTGTCTTGTAGTTGCTGCCCACCTCTCCCAAGGAGGCCCTTCCTTCAGGCTAACAGGCAGGCGGCCTCCATTTGGGAAACATCTTCCTAATGTCTCTGGGGTTTTCACTGAACTGGGAGCACGACACCCAAGTTTCAAGGTCCCCATAATCTTCAAGCTCAAGGGAGAGTGAGGCACATGTACCAAGGACAAACCCCTAGGAGGAGAGAGGTGGGCCAGGCATGAGGTCATTTGTATATAGGAAGGCTATTGGTTTTTTTTTTTTTTTTTAGTAATCTTGTATCCAGTCACTTCGCTGAAAGTGTTTATCAGCTGCAGGAGTTTTCTAGTAAGATTTTTAAGGTCATTTCTGTATATTATATCATCTGCAAAAAAAAAAAAAAAAAAAAACAACAACAATACTTTGACTTCTTCCAATTTGTATCACCTTGATCTTTGTCAGTTTTCTTACTGCTGTAGCTAAAACCAAGTACTATATTGAATAAATATGGAGAAAGTGGACAACTTTGTCTTGTTCCTGATTTTAGTGGAACCACTTTTGAGTTTCTCTCGAATTTATGTTGGCTATAGGCTTAGTGTAATTTGTCTTTATTATGTCTAGATATGTACCTTGGATCCTTAATCTCGCCAAGACTTTTATTATGAAAGGATATTAGATATTTTCCAATTGGTTTTAGGCATCTAATGAGACGATCATGTGGCCTTTTCTTTCAGATTATCTATACGGTGGTTTACACTGACATAGTTTTCATGTGATGAACCATCGATGCATCTCTGGGATGAAGCCTACTTAATCATGGTGGATAATTTTTTTTATATATTCTTGGATTCTGATTGTGAGTATTTTATTGAGTATTTTTGCATCAATGTTTATGAAGAAAACTGGTCCGTAATCCTTTTTTATGTGTCTTTATGTGGTTTGGGTATCAGGGTGGCTGTGGCCTCATAAAATGAATTTGGCTTACTGTTGTTTTTGTTGTTGTTGATATCCAACTTTAATCTGCAGTGTTCTGATAGGGTTCAAGGAGTTATTTCAATTTTGAAAATATTTCCAGGCTTTGACCTGGGATTCTTCTCTTTCCTCTATTTCTATTATCCTTGGGTTTGGTCATCTCATAGTGTCCCAGACTTCTTGTATGTTTTGTGTCAGGATTTTTTTTAATATGTTTTCTTTGACTGGGGTATGAATCTCTTCTATCATATCTCAATGCCTAAGATTCTTTCTTCCTCCTCTTGTGTTGGAGAAGCTTGGCTCTCTAGTTCCTGTTCGAATTCCTAAAGTTTTCATTTCCAGAATTCCCTCTGTTTGCATTTTATTTATTGCCTTCAGGTCTTGAATGGTTTTATTCATTTCCTTTAATTGTTTGTTTGTTTTTGCTTTCTTTAAGGGACTTACTCATTTCCTCCAATTGTTTGTTTGTGTTTTCCTGAATTTTTTTAAGGAATGTATTCATTTCCCCTCTAAGGACCTCTATCATCTTCATATAGTTGGTTTAAGGTCTTCTCCTTGTGCTTTAGTTGTGTTGGAATATTCAGGGCCTGCTGTGGTACAATAACTGTGCTGTGGTGCAGACATATTGTCCTGGATATTATTGATTGTGTTCTCATGCTATCATTTAAGCATCTGGGTTTGGGGTAAGAATGGGCCTAGGTGTGATTTCGGGGTTTGTCTTTGTTGAGTAGATGTTTTGTTCTTTGGTTTCTGTTTTCCTCTTTGGATATTCAAAGAGTATGTTAGCTATGTGTTGCCTATTTTACTGGCCTGCTCAGTTGGTGTATTCACAGGAGATGCTTGCTGGTATTGGAGGCTGGGAGAAGGGGAGGCCAAGGAGGTAAGGATCTCTCTACATAGCCCTGGCTGTTCTGGAACTCATTATGTAGACCAGGTTGACCTTGAACTCATAAAGACCTGCCTACCTCTACCTCCCAAGTACTGGGATAAAAGGCATGCAAACTAAGTTTTTCCTAAGAACAGTTTTTAACCTGGCCTTTACGCTAACTCAGCCAGGTGCTTCCATTATCCCATTAGCAGAATGAGAAAAAAGGTTCAGTAAACCTGGGCCTCACCCAAAATTCAGAGCAGGATTTGTTTTTCTATTTTGACTTACAAGTCCTCTCTAGATGGAACTTTTGGGGACTAGGAGTGTAATTCAAAGATAGAGCTGTTGGTTAGCATGTACAATTGTCTCTGACAAAAAGAAAGGAGAGGGAACTAATGCAAATTGTAGTCTTAGACACAGCTTCCTAATCAATGAACTGAGTGGTGCCTGGGAAGGTTTCACCATCTTCTCTCCTAACTTCCATCCGTTCTTACACATAACATGGAATTAGCAGTTGGTATTTTATCAGTTTCATGTAATGTGTTTGCAAATGCAGCCTGAAAAGGAGTTCCTTAGTCTTTTCCAACCAGTTCCCTTATAAATTGTGAAACCATCTCAGCTGTCAGGCTTCATGTAATTGTTTGGGTCAATATAATGTTTTTAAAATTAGGATACATTAGTCACTAAAATTAATTAATGAGATCTACACACACACACACACACACACACACACACACACACACACACACACATGCAAAGCAGCTGATGGACTAGAAAACCTGTTGGAATCAGCATTTGAAGAACTATGGACTATGCTAAAAAGCTTGCAATGAAGGAACGACGATGAAGAAAATAAACATTGCTTTCGGCTAAGCTGGTGTTGTGCTGTTTCAATCACCTGTCCATCATGCCATGGTCTCCTAAATTCAGCACTGGCACAAGTTGCTGGTGCCTGAGTAATTCATTCAGACCTTACTGTTAAAAAATTGTAGTATGGGCCTCAACCTGCCTTCAGGCTCCCTCAAGAACTGGCACAAAGGCTTTCTTTAGCTTTGTGTGACTCAGATATTTATAGGCCTTGAGTGGCCTTGAGGGATTCAGTTCTCAAAAGCACTTAAAGACTGCTGCAGTCTTGAACACAATGATAGAAAGGGTGGCGATGAAGATTAAAAAAAAAAAATAGATACCCTAACTGAGGTTGGGACAGGAGATATGTGTAGAAATGATTTTGAAAATTTCTTACAGAATCCGGGAAGCAATACAGTTATATGCACTCATAGCTTAGGACACATGCTTAGAAGTCTCTAAGACCATCCAAAGCTTTCACCTCTGGCTAGCTTGTGGGCTCCACATATGTAGGATATAAAAGCTAAAGCAGAGCTATGAATTGATTAACATGACACAATGCTTATATGTGAAGATTAGAAAAGGTTCCCTCCTACTTCTTGCTTTTCTTCTTGTTTGACTACTTATCCAAATCCATATTTGGATAATACCATACTACTTTGTGACATTTGTTAAGTAACTTATTAAAATGAATTCTGATTGATTCCTTCTTCATGATCTTTTTATCAGTGCCATTGTTATAGAAACAGTGTGTCTTCTCAGTGAGAAATCATTCCACATACTTGGAGATAAAGGAAAATTTCTTTACATGAGCTTCTGGCCAATCAGGGCTAATACCCAGATAAAAGCCAACTCCCAACACAAGATTTCATACGTTTATCTATATGCATTTCGGATACGCTGTCATCTTTAAATCTCTTTTAGTTTCTAGTCACAGGAGATCACAAATTTGGCCATGTGGGAAGATAGGTTTACATGGCAAAGAAATTAGATATTGCCAGATACTTTTAAGTACACCAGCACTGTTATTTTTCAAATAATTGTTACGCAGATTCATCCTGCTCACTTGGGCAGAATTGAGCTTTTCCTGGTAAGAGCACAGGGGACTTAAGGGCAGACCAGAACTTAAATGATGGTCGTGACCCTATGCTGGCTCCCTGACCTGCTCATGTCCCTATATGCATGTCCTTGGGGTTGGGAGTCAGGGCCTAATGGCTGGTTGCAAGTCCGAGCTATCTCCTTCATCAAGGGTATGGAACCTAATGGCTGATCAATCCTGGTGAATAAACATTTACTGCTGTCTTAGGGTTTTTATTGCTGTAAAGAGACACCATGACCAAGGCAACTCTTATAAAGGAAAACATTTAATTAGGGTGGCTTGCTTACAATTTCAGAGGTTCAGTCCCTTATCATCATGACGGGAAGCATGACAGTATGCAGGGAGACATGGTTCTGGCTACATCTTGATCAGTAGGCAACAGAAAGTGGACTGAGACCCTGAGAGTAGGTTGAGCAAAAGCGAATTCAAATTCCACCTCTTCCCGGACATTAAAAGGCCACACCTTCTCCAACAGAGCCAGGTCTCTTTATAGTGCCATTCCCTTAGGGAGCTATTCTCATTCAAACCACAACATCCTAGCCTCAATTTCCCTTTTCTCCAATAAACCTCCTCAGCAGACTACTTTTCCTTGGGGTATTTTGGAGGCAATGCTCCTTTAGCTAAATACCACTTGTGAGAATTAATATGTCCTAAGCAAATCTATTGATAAATTTCTTTATGACACCAATTCTATCATTTCAAGTTTTGTCTACATCATTGTCACTTTTCTTTCTTATGCAAAAGATATGAGCATTGAATATATCTTCATTATTATCTTAAACATTCTATTATATTACATTGATTTAGAAAAAGAAAAGCTTTCATCTTACTCTTATTCATTCCCTCTCTAATGCTATTCCTTTTTAAAAATTAGATTCAGGGTTCTAACTCATATTATTCTCTTTCTCAATTAGGTCTACTTGAAACAAAATTCCCAAAGTTTTGCTTGCTGGAAAAAAATTTATTTCTCTCTTTTTTTTTCACTTTTGAAGGATGATTTCACTACATACAGAATTTGAGGTTCTGATTCTTTTTCACATTAACACTAAATATTTAGCCCTCCTCTCCTCACTTGTATAGTTCCTGAAGGAAAAAATGTGATGTAGTTATTATCTTTGCTCTCAGGGGAAATGGAGCTGATAAATGAGGGGGATTAAAGTCTCATGCAATAGCGAACTTTATCCAGAGCATCAGACAATTTGTACTCTGAAGGTTAAGAGAAGTGAATGAAGTGTATAATTACAAGGGTAAGCCACATGGGACAAAACATGTTTTTCCATAGAGGCATATGAACAAGTAACAATAGCTAGTTGTAATGAATAATCTGGAGAAAAATCACTCCTAACCACTACACCTGGGAGGTGCGCAGAAGCACATTTCAAGAACAACTTCATCTTTTGAAGAAACTGAAGCCATAAGACTCTTGTCTTGGTTTCTTGGAGTTTTCTCACAAGCACTCAGAAATCTCACACAATTACATTTTTGGACCATGTTCTGACATATCTATTATGGTAATTTTGGTGCATAGAATTTAAATGTCAAGATGTAAATTTATGCTGATTGGTTTACAATACATAAAAGTATAATCCTTGATATCACAATGAAAAAAAGATGGGAGAAACTGTAAAGGACTATATGTGATTGAATATTTTCAACTTAAACCAGAGTCATATAGCTTTAAACTATGCTATGTAATATTAATGGTAACCACAAAGAAAATACCTTTTCATGTAGGAATACATGAAAAGAAACAAAGTCTGTGACTTATGAAGAAAATTCAGTGAATCACAAAGGAAAGCTATAAAAGAGGAAAGAAGGGAACATAGCCAGGCCGCCTACACGGAGCAAGTATGTGGTGTGGAGCGCTGGGAGTGACAGAGACATGGAGTGGTTCCAGGCTCATGGGAGTGGCCTGTGTTGTCACCTGAGCTCATGGTTATGTCCAGGTCCAAGCTGCCACTGAGGGCCATGTCTGGAGCTGAGGCCTTGCTGCAGCCAGAGTCCATGTTGATGTCCATGGCCTGTGATACCACCTAAGACCATTCGAATGTCTGTGCTGTAGCCGGAATCTATATTGATGTCCACATGCAATACTGCTGCCAGGGGCCATATTGATGAGCGTACCCTGAGCTGCCACTTGAGGCCATGGATGTCCAGGTTTGTGCTGATACCATGGTCCATATCTATGACCACAGTCCTACTGAGACTGGGGTCTGTGTTGATACCTATGGACCATGTTACCACAGAAGGCCATGTAGACATCTGTGGTCTGTGCTGCAGCCTAAAGCCGTGTTGATGTCCATAAGACATTCTGCTGTCATCATCCAGGTTGCCTCCAAGGGCCTTGTCTGGGTCCTTGATCCTACTGCAGCTGGGGATAGTATTCGTGGTCTGTGCTGTCACCTGAACACATATGGATGCCCATGATCTGTGCTCCCACTGGCCATAAAGGGCAAGGAAGCTACTTTTCCAGTGATATTAACGATTGCGGGTGTACAGCTGAGAAACAGGGACATGAAAAGCTGTGACAATGCCTACACCTCCTCACCCCCTCCCCCAAAGTAACTGCCTAAACAGGAATTTTAGTTATTTTGGGGGAAGCTCACAAGGGTGGGGGCATGGACATGGAAGAATTGAGAAAGGAATGTGTTCGGGGTCAATAATGTGAAATTCCCAAAGAATCAATAAAAATATAAAATAAATAAAATGAACTTTAAAAAAGGGTGAAAGATGGTAGAAAAGTTATAATGCATATAAAACCCAACAAATTGGCAATAGTAAATCCTTTCCTGTTATCAATTACTTTAAATATGAATTATCAAACTCTTTTATCATTTATTTATTTATTTATTCACTTGTTTACATTATTGAGTATACAGTGAAAGAGGGCATATGGATCAAGAGGAATGGATGTGGTGTGGACCACCACTTGGTGACCATTGCCATTTGACAAAGTTCCAACATGACAACTTTCAGACAGACTACACTTGTCCAGCACATTTTTAAGTTTCATTCCTAATGTTTCTTGAGATAATCATATGGTTTTTCTTTTTCTGTTTGCTTATATGGTGGATCACCTTGATAGATTTTCTTTTGTTAAACCATCCCTGCATTCCAGGGATGAAGCCTACTTGGTCATGGTGGATGATTTCTCTGATGTATTCTTGAACTCGGTTTGCCAGTGTTTTATTGAGTATTTTTGCATCGATGTTCATCAGGGATATTGGTCTGTAGTTTTCTTTCTTAGTTGTGTCTTTGTGAGACTTGTGTACCAAGGTTATTGTGGCCTCATAAAAAGAGTTTGGCAATGAACATTCTGTTTCTATCTTGTGGAACAGTTTGAGGAGTAGTGGTATTAGTTCTTCCTTGAATGTCTGGTAGAATTCTGCATTGAATCCATCTGGTCCTGGACTTTTTTTTGGTGGGAAGGCTTTCGATGACTGCTTCTATTTCATTGTGGGTTATAGGTCTATTTAAGTTGTTTGTCTGCTCTTGATTTAATTTTGGTAAGTGATAGTTATCCAGAAATTTGTCCATTTCCTTTGAATTTTCAATTTTTGTGGAATACAGATTTTCAAAGTATGACCTGAAAATTTTCTGGATTTCCTCTGTGTCCGTTGTTATGTTCCTTTTTCGTTTCTGATTTTGTTAATTTGCATGTTCTCTCTCTGCTTTTTCGTTAATTTGGATAAAGGTTTGTCTATCTTGTTGATTTTCTCAAAAAACCAACTCTTCGTTGCATTGATTTTTTTGTATTGTTTTCCTGGTTTCTATTTTGTTGATTTCAGCCCTCAAGTTGATTATTTCCTGGCGTATACTCCTATGGGGTGAGTTCGCTTCTCTCTGTTCTAAGGCTTTTAGTTGCGCTGTTAATTCTCTTATGTGACTATCCTCTGTTTTCTTCATATGGCACTTAGTACAATGAACTTCCCTCGTAGCACTGCTTTCAAGGTGTCCCATAAGTTTGGGTATGTTGTGTCCTCATTCTCGTTGAATATTAGAAAGTCCTTAATTTCTTTCTTTATTTCTTCTTTGACCCAGGAGTGGTGCAATTGCACATTGTTCAGTTTCCATGAGTTTGCAGGTTGTCTGCTATTTGTGTTGTTGTTGAATTCTAATTTTAAAGCATGGTGGTCTGATAAGATACAGGGGACTATTCCTATTCTCTTGTATCTGTTGAGGTTTGTTATGTCACCTAGTATGTGGTCGATTTTAGAGAAGGTTCCATGTGGAGCTGAAAAGAAGTTATATTCTTTTGTCTTTGGATGGGATGTTCTATAGATGTCTGTTAACCCCAGTTGAGACATAACTTCTGTTAGTTCTTTTGTTTCTTTGTTGAGTTTCTGATTTGTGGTCCTGTCTAGTGTTGAGAGTGGTGCATTGAAGTCTCCCACTATAAGCACTATAAGTGTGTGTGGTTTTATATGAGCTTTGAGTTTTAGTAGCGTTTCTTTTACGAATGTGGGTGCCTTTGTATTAGGGGCATAGATGTTCAGAACTGAGACTTTGTGTTGATGGATTTCTCCTGAGATGAATATGAAATGACCGTCTTCATCTCTTTTGACTAATTTTGGTTTGAAGTCTAACTTGTTAGATATTAGGATAGCCATGCCTGCTTGCTTCTTGGTTCCATTTGATTGGAAAATCTTTTCCCAACCCTTTACCCTGAGGTAATGTCTATCTTTGAAACTTAGATGTGTTTCTTGTATGCAGCAGAAGGATGGATTCTGTCTTCGAATCCATTCTGTTAGCCTGTGTCTTTTTATAGGTGAGTTAAGACCATTAATATTGAGTTAAGACGATTAATGTTGAGGGTGAGTAAGGATCACTGATTGTTGATGCATGTTTGATTTAGGTTTGTTGTAGGCAGTGGTATTGTGAATATATTTGTTCTGCTTTACCTTTGGTTTCTGGTGTAGTTGGATTATCTGTTGCCTACATTTTTGTGGGCATAGTTACCTTCCTTGGGTTGGAGTTTTCCTTCCAATACTTTCTTTAAGGCTGGATTTGTAGATATGCATTGGGAAAATCTGGTTTTGTCATTAAATATCTTGTTTTCTCCATCTATAGTGATTGGATATAGTAGCCTAGGCTGGCATCCGTGTTCTCTTAATACTTGTGGAACATCTATCCAGGACCTTCTGGCCTTGAGGGTTTCCATGGAGAAGGCAGGTGTAATTTCGATAGGTCTGCCTTTATATGTTACCTGTCCTTTTTCCTTCGCTGCTCTTAATATTCTTTCTTTATTCTGTATGCTAGTTGTTTTGATTTTTATATGTCAAGGGGTCTTTTTTCTTTGGTCCAGCTTATTTGGGGATCGGTATGCTTCTTGTACTTTCATGGACATGTCCTTCTTCAGATTTGTAAAGTTTTCCTCGATGATTTTGTTGAATATGTTTTGGGCACCTTTGAGCTGGGCTTCCTCACCTTCCTCTATGCCTATTATTCTTAGGTTTGGCCTTTTCATGGTGTCCCACATTTCCTGGATGTTTTGTGTTAAGGTTTTGTTGGATTTATGATTTTCTTTGGTCGATGAATCTATTTCTTCTGGTTTATCTTCTACACCTGAGAGTCTCTCTTCGATCTCTTGAATTCTGTTGGTTATGCTTGTGTCTGTAGTTCCCGATTTTTTGCCCAGTTTTTCTATTTCCAGCATTCCTTCAGTTTGTGTTGCCTTTATTTTCTCTATTTCAGTTTTCAAGTCTTGAACCGTTTCCTTCACCTGCTTAATTGTCTTTTCTTGGCTTTCTGTACTTTCTTTACTTTCCTTAAGGAATTTGTTCATTTCTTCCACTTTTTTGTTTGTTTTTTTCTTCCATTTCTTTAAGGGATTTTCTCACATCTTCTTTGAGGGCCTCTATCATTTTTAGGACGGTAATTTTTAAGTCGTTCCCTTCTACTTCCTCTGCTTTGTTGTTGTGTTCCGTTCTAGTTGGTGTAGATTCCCTAGATTCTGGTGGTGTCATGCTTGTCTTTCTGTTGTTAGGTGTTTTCTTGTATTGCCGTCTTCCCATAGCTTCTTCCAGTAGGTGTTGGTGGGGTCTCCCCCTCTGTCTATGGTACTTCCCCAGTGGGCTTATGTGGGTCAGAGATTCAATATCTGTAGCTCTGGGTGGTCCAAGCTCTATAGGGGGTCTCTCCACAGGCAGGGACCCAGGGATCGGGAAAATGCCTTTTCAAAATGCCATCAAACAAAAAGCTTAGGAACAAGTTGTTTACTTCCTTTTGAGTTGGTCACTGGGATTCCATAGGCCCCATAGAATTATACAGGCCATTGCTATTGCTTTTTACTACTGTCTAACTTGATGGTCAGCCTCTATTGTTGAGGATGGAATATACTTGAGTCATAGAGCACAGGGAAATCAAATTGATACTGACCAAGAATCTTCACCATACTGGCTATCCTTCACTATCCTGGAAGGTACTCTGCATGCTACTTAGTAAGAAGAGTAATCAACAGTCTACCCATCTATCAGCCCTGTGAAGTATAGTAATGACTGCCTGGCAAGATACATCAATCGATGCACCAGTGACATGAATGTTTTGGGAGTACTCAACCACTTTCTGGTTAGATTTAAGATCTACCCACATGATAGAACTCATTCCTGGTACTGTTTACTGGACCAAGAGATCATAGGCCCTAGGGGAGAACTTACTAACTACTATTATTCTGCTAAATGGACATGGTATGAAACTGCCCCTTAAATACTGCTCTCTATACCCATAGGTTAATGCAGCTTTCAACCCTCATCAGAGAAGCTTCTTTTTGCAATAGATGGTGACCAATACAGAGACCACCTACATGCATAAAGTAGGGGCGTGTAAAGTGTTCAGTCCTAAATAGGATATCTATACCATACTTGCTCCATACAAGGCTCAGGAATCCTCATGGAAGAGAGAGCTGAAAGATTGTAAGAGTCAGAAGAAGTGAAGGACTGCTGCAAAGAGTATTGTCTGTACATAGAGCTGTTGCACACATGAATTTACAGAGGTTGTGACTGCACAAGGTCAAGCAGACAAAAGACCAGCATGGACAGGGGAGAAGAGTCACATGTCCCACCTCTAGCTGAGAAGCTAATGATGGCTGTTGGGGAAGCAAGAATGAGTTTTCTGCAGGGACGCAACCCCCTGAGAAGCTACCCGTTGTACCAGGCTTTCTTTTAGGCCACCAACCAGCTCCCAAACCATGACATGGAGACTTACTATTAGTTAAGAATGCTTGGCCTTAGCTTAGCTCATTTCTTGCTAGCTCTTATAACTTAACCTGTTTCTCTTCATCTACATTTTGCCTTGGAGCTTTTTAGCTTTCTTTCTTTTTGTATGTCTGTCTGGTTAGTGGCTGGGTGGCTTCTGGCCCTGGATATGTCTCTCTTTCTCCTGTATTCTCCTTCTCTCTCTTCTCCTAGTTATTCTTTCTGCCCACCCACCCTGGCAAACCCATGCCCATCCCCCTTCTGCCTATCTATTGGATGTTCACCTTTTTATTAGACCAATCAGATATCTTAGGCAGGCAAGGTGAAATAGTAACACATCTTTACATAATTAAACAAATACAGCATAAACAAATGTAATATATCTTTACACTGTTAACAAATGCAGCATAAACAAAAGTAATAATACACCTTTATATAGTTGAAATAAAACTCTACAAAAACCCATGTTCCAGTAGATGGTCCCCATGTACATACTGGCAGCACTAGGTGGACTAAGCAGATCAAAAAAAAAAAAAAAAAAAGAGCTGTGGTGATATTTGTTTATGATCTAACAAATAAATCTTGCCTGAAGATCAGAGTGCAAAACTAGCTGCACTAGTCAGCCACAGAGGCCAGGCAGTGGTGGTCCACACCGTTAATCCCAGCAGCCACACTGGTTAGCCATAGCAGCTGGACAGTAGCGATACCAGTACTAGAGAGGAATATAAGGTGGGAGGGAGAGGAGTCAGTCACTCTGCAGTTATGCTGAGGACAGGATATATCGCCCCTTTTGGTCTGAGCATTGGTAGAGGTAAGAACTCTCTAGTAGCTTGGCTGTTTTGCTTCTCTGATCTTTCAGCTCTCCACCCTGAAATCTGTCTCTAGGTTTTTATTATTTGTGCTACAAAGAGCACATGAAGTTAGGAGGGAAAAGTGGGGGAAGCTTGGGAAGAGTTGGAGAGGAGAGAGTATGGGTTGATTTAATAAAAATACATTATATGCATATATGTGAAATTCTCAAATAATGAATACCTGCCTAACCATTTATAAAGGAAGAAAACTTTCACCCATATAGGTCCATAATTCACAATACTTTATTATGTAGTTACTGTATAAGTTAAATTTACACATATTACAAAATCCACATGATACATGACAATGCCCAATTTTTCTTTAAATATATATATATACATATATATATATATATATATCACAATGGGAAAGATTATATAGAGACATTAAGAAGATAAACAAATTTCTTGTCTTAATGTGTTTTGTGACTATTTGAGGACCTGAGTTTCCATGTGCTATTGTTTACCTCTACCTGATTAAAGTTTGCTTAGCATTTTCTATAATGCAGGTTTGCTCTTGGCAAAATTTCACAGTGTTAACAATGGCATTTTTAACAACACAGCCTGACTTGTTTCCAGTTATCTAATTTTGATTTACCTCAATACTTCCTCATAATTAAATGCAGGTTTAAAACTTTGGGAAATATTTTATATGAATGGTGCTTTGTCTTTTTCAGCGAATGTAGTGAATATGCATGAAGAAATTTGTGTTACCAATTTGATGTGATATTGGTGATTTTAAGGTTTCATCCACTTGTTCAATTTTTTAGAGAACATGTATTCATTTCTTATGTTCTCACCATGCTCACTGTGTTATAGCTGGCTAAGAGTTTTATTTAGAGGCCCTGGCTGACTCCTTCAGGTACTGGAGTTTATGACTTGTGGTTTAAATCCTGCCTGTACTTCACACTGAACCTTGTGTTTCATTTTGTTCAGAATTCCTTCTCTGACCACTCAGGACTAAGATTATTCTTCCCTTCTTATTGATTCTAAGTAACTGAGTGTTTCCCATCTGTTACATTTATTAAGATAGCCCTGTGGTGTTCTGTGTACCACCTGGCACTTTTTGGCTGGCTAGCTGCTGCTGCTAGAACAAATAATGCATCTCTCCCATTTAGTCAATATCCATATGTCCAAGAGCTTCTGTTTCTTCCTTAGATGAAAAGAGGATTTATTGGAGACATGGTTAAAAGGAGGAAGAAAATTTCTGAAGATAATAGAATGGTGTTGTATACCCTCCTCCTTCTTACCAACCAGCTCTGGATTCACTAAAGAGTGAGAGGTAGAGAAGGAGATGCTACAGGGATTATTCAACAAGGGTTCTGTGAAGCCATGAGCATAAGAGTTCTTGCAAGATAACACATTTGGACACAAAAGAAACTCCCTCTTCCATTGTTTGCATTTTTCCACCTAGCCCTCAACCTTACCTCCAACACATACACCCAGACAGACACAGACACACACACACACAGAGAGAGAGAGAGAGAGAGAGAGAGAGAGAGAGAGAGAGAGAGAGAGAGAGAGAGAGAGACTCACCAGCTGGGTTGGTAGCATAAAAGTTAACATTTTGTCATGGGCAGTGATAATCTCATGAAAGGCTATTGTAGCAAGTGAGATAGCTCCAAATAGCTACGTGGATTTCAATATAGGAGGAATAAATGGAAACAGATATCATATCTCTAATGGAAAAATTATTTGTGAGCATGAAGATGATTTCTTTTAATCCTTTGGATGATATTTGATGTGAGAGACTGGAGACTTTCTAGGACTTGGCAAAAACCTATTGGAATGCATTGCATTAGATGAGTGTTCATACTACAGGTTAGGGTGGTCTTACTGGGGAATGAACTTTACTTATACAGAAAAGCGTCCCTCTTGTTGTGTATCTTATCACAGACTTTGACACACAACAGGCTCCAAATAACTCTGGCCCCTCAGGGATTCATGGTGACACTCTTGTTAGGATAAAATAAATTTTCTTCTCCATGATTGTCAAAACATTATCTTTCTAGTACAGACTAATTGGATAGGACAATATAGCCCTTTGTTTGTTATCTGCCAGGTGTAAGTGTTATAGTTAGACAAAGATAATTTTATTTCAAGAACTAAAAAGAGAATAAACATCTTGTCTCATCTGTAAACCATCTAAACATTATTTAATTAGTTCCTTGAAGGTCTGCATATACAGGAACAAAAAGAATTTCTGGTAAGCTGAAAATGATTTCTTTCCTATGCAAGATATGATGGTGCTCCCAGCTACTTTGGAGGCTGAGGCAAGGGAGCCCTGCCTGGGCAACAAAGCAAGTGAGTTCAAGGCTAGACCGGGAAACTTAGCAAGACTCTGTAACAGAATGAAAATATTTAAAGGCTGGGGATACAGCTCAGTGGCAGAATGGTTGTCTAGAACGTGTGAATCCTGAGTTCAATCTCTTATACAAGGAATAATCTACAAGAATGTCCTGAAAGAAGGAAGAAAAGAAAGCTTCCAACAGTCTAGTGTTGTCAGAGCTCAGCCCCATAGCTTAATGTGATCCATCTGTCTTTGAGGAAAATTAATTCCAGCCTTTGCACCTTCTTTCTTCCAACTTCCTCGGATCTATTAATTCATCACCATGGAGGAAAGTGTTGAGAATATCAAGGCATGGTAACAATTAGGCTAAGCCATAAAAGTTGTTAATTGAAGCCTGCCCTGGTAGCACACACTTAGCACCAGGGAAGCAAAGAGCAGATTATCACCAATAGCTTGAGGATAGCCTGGGCTACAGGAAAACCCTTTCTCAAAAGTAAAAGAAAGAAAGGAAGTGGATGGTGGGGAAGAAAACAGAAATTAAAGAAGCCAGTTTTTAATGATGATGATAATAAACAATTATCTATAATGTGAGCTGGAATGAAAATAGTAATAAGCTATCATTTATTTAACACTTCCACTTATAAGCTCTCCTTTGGTTTTTGTCATAAGCCTTTTGAATAGTAGAGAAGCTTTTGCAGTTTCACAAAAGAATAAACTGTGACACAGAGAAGCTAACACATAAAATTATATGGTACAAAGTGAAATTTTAGCTAGCAAGCATGGCTCCAATGCCCAAAATCTTAATTACTTCTACAAAATCAAAGCTAATCTGAATTTAACAGCCCACTGTTTTTACTCAAACCACCTGTTCACAGTTTGGGAGGAAAAATTCCAAGAAACAGTATATAGAAAGAATTTTGAGCCAAGGGATCCAAGTGATCATCTAGTCTGATTGCCAGAACACCATGGTTACTGTGTTGCTATGATGAAATGCCCTTTATTTTTGCACTTCATCCATCAGCACAGTAATTTCCTGATGGTGCTGTATCTAGCAGGCTTCTTAGCAATAATCAGGACCCAAGGCTGCCTGACATCCTCAGAAAAGGTTTTATCAAAATCTTGGTGAATAACTTAATGTTAAAAATTGTTTGCTATGATGATTACATTATGTCTCTTTATATTTTTAAGTCTCTCTCTTGAAATATATATTAAAAGATCTGTGGGTAAAAGAACATGATTTTTCACTTTACACAGTCAAACAAGAGAAACAGGAAGTAGGATAAGAATAGTAACATAATGAGTAGCCATTACACTGGTCTCTGCATGTAAACTGTTGGGTTTTGTTTTTGTTAGAGAAGTTCTCAAACCACCCAGGCTATGTAGTATTGAATTTGCTATGTAGCCAAGTCTGGCCTCGAACTACTGATTCTATTGCCTCCTAAGTCCTCACCAGGCTAAAATGTCTTAAAATATGTCCAAGGAAATGAAGTAAACCACACCCCCGATTCCTCTAAGCATAGTTAAAAATCAGACAAGCCAGCTTGTTGGTACACACCTATGCGTGGGGGTCTCTGCAAACACGAGGGTTGGCAGAGTAATGATCTGAGTGAGGCACGAAGGAAATCCAATTCAACACAACTCAGTAGCCAGTGTTGGTTCAAACTTGTAGAGTCTGACATAAGGCAGTTTATTTAGACATTTAAATACTGCATAATTTTGGAAAAAGCTTTCCTGGTGACAATTGTTACAATAAAGTTTAAGGCATGGCTACATTGAAGCTCTTTGCAAAGTATATATGACCTTCTCCATAAGAATGAATTCTATAGCTTAAGGGCCTAGGGGGAGGATCCGGTGTAGTCTTGGTCATCATAGAGGTAACCAAGCTACAAAGTACATATAACACCTCTCCTAGGATGAGGTCTATTGACTGAGGAGCAGTGCTTAAGATAAAGGCATAGGGAGGAATAGTCTGGGACAAACCTAATAGACTGGGGGATTTGGGTGTGGCCTGGCCCTACAGATATCACAGATCACAAGGTTATTAACTATATCCATTCCCAGCTTTCTGGTTAAAAAAACAGGTATACATCTCCTCCACTGAGAATACAACTCTGCTTGTTTAACATTCCTAGTTTCCCTAGTACTTGTCTGTATGCAGAATGACTTTGTGCCCTCTGCACTATAATTCTAGAACTCAGGAGACTGGGAAAGGAAAACCATAAAGTCATGCAAGCCTTAAGCACACAGTGAGCTACATGGTGAGACTCTGACTCATAAAAACAACAACAAAAGTCTTGGGGTTGGCAAGATGGCTCAGTGGCACTTACCATACAAGCCTGATGTTGGGATTTCAATGTCTGAAACCCATGGCCACAGGAAAGAACCAACTCCCCAAAGTTACCTTCTGTCTTCCACATGTGTGTCATGACAGGTCCTCATGAACACATCACACACACACACACACACACACCAGTAATAGTAATAAAAAATTTAAAAGCCTTAGACATAAAATAAATGTAAGATAAAAGAAAGATCACAAAGACTAAAATTAGAACCTGAGGGTAAGTGCAGTGATAATTCTTCAGTTTTCCTTTTGCCTTGTACATCTGAGACATGGGGCTGAAAAAGCCAACAATAAAAATGGAGGGGTATAAACAAAAAATAACAACAAAGGCTAGAGGTGAAACCCATTGGTAAGCACCATGTCCCAGCATACTTGAATACTTGGGTTCCAACCCTAACACTATAAGCAGCAACGAAGGTTCAAAGAAAGAAAGAAAGCCTATCTACTCTACTAAAAACAATAAAGGAAAAACTGAGAGAGAAAACTTTGTATTAAATTATTGCTTTATTCCAGTGAAACTGTCACACAAAAATCTGTAATCCTGCATCATTTCTACCAGCAAAGGATAGATGAGAGGCCTAGAAGATGCTCTGCCTAGCTCTGTGTGATGCAGGAGGCCCAGAAAAGATGGTGCAGGTATGTGCACTAGCCCTTTAAAAAATAGCTAGGCCTCCAGAAGGAAGATTGGAAGCATTATATCATACCTATTTGCTGTAAGTGTCCAGGATCATCCTCTAGTTGTCTCCTGGATCACCTCTTTGCCCTCAGGGTCCACTCTGCACTTTGCTTTTGTTATTTTGGGGTGATCAATCTGGACTCAGGTTTGCATTTTTTCACCTTCGCACTCTCTAATTAACACATTTCCCACCTCTGTACGTTTGATAGATTGAGGGGTGCTACCCAACTCTATATACAGTTCCAGATAAACCACTTAAAGAAAGCAGACTTTTATACACCAGCTCTCTAATAAGCCTATTTCTAAGAAAACTCCTCAGGGTCTCCGGACCACAATGACAGGCCCAAGTGGCCTGTTGCATACCGATCTTGGCCTCCAAATTAGGTCCTCTCCAGGACAGGAAAAGAACCACAGCTCCCCCTACCGGAATTTACGTGCCTCATGCCTTTCTCCTCAGCTCCCCGCCTCAGGCCTCCCGCCTGGGCTGATTTGATTGCCCTGAAGAACTACTCAAGCTCTTCAGCATTGGTTGCCTGCTGAGCCCCAGCGGGATATAATGAGGCCATTTCTCTAATCCTACAAGTGTGGGAACCACGTACAGCGGGGGAGGAGCGGGGTCGAGCTGGAAGCTGCCTGTCAGATGCCTTCCCTGCTGCCCACCCGCAGTACTTGTCAAACTTGCCCTCCGGCCACAGCCTCCCTGCTGCTCAGCTGCTCAGCTGCTGCCCCAGATCAGAGACTGCAGACCAGCGGGGCGTCCTTCGATCTCCACTCCTTTCCCACCACACCCACACTGTGTGTCCCTGCAGTGGCAGGATGCATTGACTGCTCGGTGACATCGCCCCCGAGCTTCGCCTGGGGATGCAGGCGGCGCTGAGGGCCGCCTCCAGGGCTACATCCTGGTCAACCGCCATGCAGAGGACTGGGACAGGTTCTCCGTCTGCTAAGCGGATCTGAATCCTTTCCCCAATCCGGGAGGGATGGCAACCCTTCAGCCGTGCCGGGAGCAGCATCTGCTCAGGCTCCTTCTGTGGAAGAGAGACCAGGAGCAGCCTCGAACCCGGCCATCTGTGTGTGCCTCAGCCCCAAGGACACGATGCCACTGGTCCCAGCTCAGCTCTTCCAAGATAACCTGCCTCCTCCACTTTGCCTGCCACAGCCCCTGCCACCACCACCAGTGGCTGTGGTGAACACGGTGTCACACACACTATGTCTCCAGCCCTTGACTTGATCCTGCCTAGGTCTGTGGAGACGCCCTTCCAAGGGGCCTGCTCCTCCCTCCATGCCAAAGCATGATCCCCTAAGTCCCAGCCGTAAAACATGGACACTGCTAACAAAAGGGTCTGCCATTAAGGGGTCTCTGAGCACTGAAGGGCCTCCTGGATAGAGTCTAAGGACAGCCATCCTCCTTTGTTCTCCCCTCCCCTTCAATGCAGGCAGCCCCACCCGCCTTCTCCACCCAGGTCAGCCCAGGGACCTGCTTCAGCCACCCCATGGCAGCTTCCTCAATTGTCCTAGCCGGAGCCTACACAGATCTCAGTGCTACAGCGTGGCTTCCCACACACGGCACCCTGTGTTCAAGTACCCAGCACAAGAACAACCAAACAATAAGCACACCTCAGAACTTTGGGGGTGTAGCTGGCTGGCAAGAGCTTGCCAGAAGCTCGGATTGGTTACCCAACCACACAGACCCATAGATCTCACCCACAGAAAAAGGCAGGAGCAGCAGCCCCAGGTCCTGCTAACAGTCCAGCAAGCCTTACAGAGGATAGCTTCCTCACAGGTCCCAAACCAGATCCTCCTATAGACCCAGAGGTCACACGAGGAAGCAAACAGGCTTTGCCAGGCTGGAGAACCCTCTTCCAACCCCTCACCAAATGGTGGGAATAGTGGGAAGTCCCCCTCCCTCTGCTCCTTGTCTTAGTGAAGGGGGAGGCTCCAGCATGACATTGAAGCCCCGGTGACCAGTAAATGAACAGGCAGCTGGCTGAATGATCCTAACCACACACTCCTCCGTTGAATCTCCACCAACCTGTCTCCTGGGCATACATGAGCCCTCAGTCACCTCCACTGACTTCATACCCATTGACACTCTTCCACCAGGGGACAAGCCTTCCTGCTGGCCAAGCCTTGCAGGTACTTCCATCTGAATGCCCGCTGCCTGCTCATGTGGCACCCCTCAAACATGAGTGCCCTTAAGAGTACTATGTGGGCATAGAGATTCCCATTCACGAAAAGGCGGGCTCCTTTGCTGTTGGACTGGCAATTCAAGGGTTGCAGTGTTTTGCTGGAGCCTCCCAGCTACCCTGAGGAGGTAGCTGTCTTCACGCCCAATTTATAGGTGGGAAAACAGAGGCCCAGACGAGTAGTGGATACCAGGTCCTGAAGCCCTTCCCTCCCCCAAAGGCCTTTCACCCCTCCTCACAGGATAGAAATAGATCTCCTACCCCTGAATTCCCAGAAAGCCTGCCTGCTGTGCTTGGAGTAAGCATCTGCTTCTCCCTGCCTGCTCTGTACCCCAGAGAAGGCGCTAGACTGGTGTGGCATCCCAGCACCACCATGGAGGCTAATTTCCAGGGTCTTGACTAAACGTTTATGTCAAAGCATCCTTTGGCCTAGTTATTGGAGGGTGGGCTGTGTCTTGGTGTGGCTTCTGGGGACTAAGTTCCTAGAATAGGTGGAGAGGGTTTCCTGTCTTCTGGACTTCAGCACTGTGTTCCAGATACAGCGAGGCAACATTGTAAATATTATCTGCAGAAAGGTAAAGAAGACCCCAAGGTATCAGCAGGGAAAAGAAAAAGGGAATGCCATTCTAATTCCATCCCCTTAGTCTGGTGCGGTGCATACTCTCTAGTCCCAGCAGCACTTGGGAAATGGAAGCAAAAGGAGCTAGAGTTCAAGGCCAGTGAAGGTCACATAGTGGGGGTACTGTCTTAAAACAACCTTCAGGTCCTAAATATCAGCAAGCTGGATTTGTCCCACAAAGGCCTCTCCATTCCCGGGCTATCACTGTCTCCTCAACTCTGTGGACTCCAGCTTACTGATTTCTCCTGTCTTTAGAGGATTTAATGCTGTCTAGCATCACCTCACCAACATGTTTCTTACTAGTTTATAGATCCCCAGATTCCAGTAATCCTAAACTAAGTGTAAGGATGGAAAATTTTAGCCTAATTTTCCCTAGACTCTGCCCCCTAGCCTTGGTGCATTGGCCGGGAATGGCCAGGAAACTGCGACCACCCATCTCACCCAAGAACCCAGACTCGGAAGTACGGGGATGCCCTCTGATGTGTGTATGTGCTTTTATGTATTGTATGTTGGCCGGCGACTCTGTTCTGAATGTGTTTTCTGGTATCTGTTTTCTGCCAGTTTGCTGGAGACGCAGGCTGATATAAAAAGCCTGGGGATGGCCAGTTGTAAGCTCCTGCCTGTCGGCTGAAAGGGCCAAACTCTGTTGTTAAAGTGGAAACTTCTTACGCGGCCCGCCTGTGCCACGTGTGTCTGAATCTGTTCACTACCTCTGGCGGGGAGGCTTCTGGTTTCTGGCTCTGGCTGGTCGGGAGAGCTTGAAAGTCTATCGCCAGGCTCTAATGGCGGGTCTCCGATGTGCTGAGAGACAGCCCACCAATTTGGCTAAGGTGAGAGAGGTGGTTCGGGGACCAACCGAATCTCCCTCAGTGTTTCTTGAAAGGCTTATGGAGGCCTTCAGGCGGTTTACTCCCATTAACCCTACCTCAGAAGCCCCAAGAGCTTCAATAACTCTGGCCTTTAGAGGGAGAACAGGCATGACAGAAGACAGAAAAAAATTTTTGACTAAAGTCTTGGCCACAGTAATTAAAAAATTGTAGAATAGGCCCTAGACAGTCAGGAAGCCTGGGAAGCAGGACCAATGTGCATATTGTAATGGGTGCCACAGGGCAACTGCATGGACTACCCGAAGAACAGTAAACCTTGGCGTGGGCCAGATGTCTCACTTGTTCCTAGATATCCCAGGATGCCCTTACCCTCTGTTAGAAAGAGACATCCTGTCAAAAGCAGGAGCCTGGATTTATTTTGACTCTGAACAGCCATCAGTAACTGATAAACAGGTAAAGAGCTTGATCCTGTAGCCAGTGGATGGTCTGGCTGTCTAAAAGCTATGGTGGCCATGGCTGTACTGGTCAAAGATGCTGACAAGTTAACTTTGGGGCAGAAAGTAACTACAATAGCCCCCCATGCACCGGAGAGCAGGAGAGCTTTGTCCGGCAGCCCACAGACCGATGGATGACCAACGCCCACATGACTCACTGATGCACTACCTGCCACTCTTCTGCCTGAGGAGACTGATGAACTGGTGATTCATGACTGCCATCAACTGCTGGTTAAAGAGACTGGAGTTGACAAAGATCTTACGGACTTCCCTCTGGCCGGGGAAGCACTGACCTGGTTCACCGATGGGAACAGTTACCTTGTAAAAGGTAAAAAAGAACTGGGGCAATGGTATAAATAAAACCTACACTGTTTGGGCCAGCAGCCTTCCAGCACGAGAAGCTGAGCTCGTGGCCTTAACACAGGCCTTGCAGCTGGCCAAAGAAAAAAATCTGTAAACATCTACACGGGCAGCGGTTATGCTTTTATAACTGTACATGTGCACGGGGCTATCTGTAAACAAAGGGGACTTGCTATACCTCAGATAGTAAGAAGCTTTACCCTACTCAGAAGGGTTAGAGTACCTACAGCAGCTACATCGTCTAACCCACCTAGGGGCTAAACATCTGCAGAGACTGGTTAGAGCATGCCCTTGTCATGTTCTGAGACTATTTGGGGTGCCCGATTCAATAGTAAAACATTGTGTGCCTTGTCAGCTGGTTAATGCTAACCCTACCAAAAATGCCTCCTGGAAAGAGACTGAGAGAAAGCCTTCCAGACACTCACTGGAAAATGGACTTCACGGAGGTAAAGCCTGCCAAATATGGTACATGTGGGAAATAAGGAAGGGCAGACACAAAGTCTCATATACAGTGAAACTGAGATGGGTTTCTCTAACAGCTACCACTGCAACCTGGAGCCTCAGCGTGTTTGTTAGGTACAGCACATGGGGAGGGGTTCTCCATAGAAGACTCCTGTAGGCAAGAATCTCAGGCTATAACAACTGGGAAGAGGATACTTCAGTTGCTAGTCTTTGTGCAAACTGATCAGTTATGTTCATAAACATTCAGACACTCGAGGAAAGTTTGGTTCTTACAGTCTTGTGTTACCAATTGCAGCAAACTGTCCCTGGAGTGGGTAAAGATTTGTTCTCAACATCTAATGAAAAAAAGGAGAGATGTAAAGAGCAGAGGAATCCTTGAGTGAGTGAAGTCATGAGTGATTGTCTATTTTTGACATAAGTACAGCCTGACAAGGATGTCAGTATCAACTGGCTTATCAAGCTCTTATCCAGAATAACATAATTCTGCCAGGCTGGCAAAAGAACCCTGGGTAACAATTATTCAAAAAAGGACAATTTCCAAAACCACAGAAAAACCCTGTTTTGAAAAACAAACAAACAAAAAGGACAATAGCTCTGGACTTAAAATAATTCTGGTAATACATACTATCTTTGCTGTATAATTCTATCTGCCTAAGCATCCAGACTTGCAGTCTCCTCTCTGTTTAAATAGGTTTGAAGTGTAACTTGGGTCTGGGATCTAAAAATGACATTGTAATGATAAGCTAACAAAATCTTCTGTTGGGGCCAGCTCTTTTTTGGGGCATTAGCCAAGAACTAGCAAAGTGCTATAAAATAGTTTTTCCTTCATCTCTATGTGTAGTATGATTTCTCACTAGGAAGGCATGTTGTCAATTCCTAATTACACGTGTTTTCATTTAAAGGGCCTATTGTCTCATATATGTGTTGGTAATCCATATTAAGGATTATCTAAATGACAAAGCAGAAGCCTGCCCAGAGTAGTTGAATGAAGCTCACTGGAATTCCAGGTGGTTAGAGGATTAACTGTAGGGAAAAGGGCCAGCCAAAGAAACACACTTCAGCCCTGCAACCAGAACCAAAGAAACGCACCCCGACCCTGAAACCAGTGCCAAAGAAACACACTTTGGTCCTGAAATCCGAGCCAGTGAAAGAAATACACCCTGGTCCTAACATTAGAGCCAAAAGGCTAAAAAGGAACAGTGAAAGAAACAAACGTTGGGCCTGAAAGCAGAGCCAAATCTGTACAGAAAATCAACCAATCCTTGAACAGGACATCTAACCAGTCTTAGCCGAGCAGGAGCCCAGCACCAGCACAGCCCAGCACCAGCCCAGCACCAGCCAAGCACTTGCTCAGCAGGGGCCGAGCATGAGCCCAGCACTAGTCCAGAGGAGTCCAGCACCATCCCAGCACTAGCCCAGCATCAGCCCTGACCCTAAACCGGTACAGAAAATCAACCAATCCCTGAGCCATTTTGAGCTCTGTGATTGAAATTTAGCCAATCACCACACTGGAAATCTCCCTGGAAATGCTCTGCTCAGTAAGCAACCCTATATATACCCTGTGCCACTCAGCTCATAGCTGTGGGGCTGTTTGCCTGTCCTCTGCCCCTGAGGCAGAGGAAGTCACTCTTCTGGAGTGTTCTCCAGGATCCAACCAAGAGCTGAGCATGACTGGAGAAATGAGCCCAGAACAGCATAGGACAATCCCAGCAGGTGCAGGCCTGTAACATTTTGGGAGAAAACCCTGACTGAGCAGTATACTCCATTCTCCACTGCCGGGGGAGCAGAATGGAAGAATTGTTACAACTTTGCTGGAGAAGCTCTCAAGCCAGACCAAAGCCGAAATGATACCCTTGAGGAACCTTCCCAGCTGAGGAAGTCCTCCCCGGCTGGAGCAGATCTGATACACTGGGGAAAACTTTCCCTGAAGCAGGGCTGTAAGTTCTACGCTTATGGTGACCTGTGATGTTCCTTGGTCAGGATTACAAGAATACTTTCATTCTGATCTGTTAGACTCAGTATTCTGGGATTCTAGGGTGCCATAATAATTGGTGAATACTTTATTCACCCCAAATGTTTACACTGGGAGTTATCTTCTAGCAACTGGAGTTAGAGACATATGGTTGGTAGCTACCAAGATGAATGACTAGCATAAAATGAATTTTCTTTAACTTTAAAATTCTCCATTGCCTCTATCTATACCACGTGAATCAAATCAGTGTAAAGGTTAATATTTTAGCCATTCAGTAAGATCCCAACTCTCATCTTGAGTAACCCTTTTTTTTAATTCTGTTATTTTTAAACATGTATTTGTAATACTGAAGGATCATAGAGGCCAGCATGAAATTTGGTATGCTAATAAGCAACCATAGACAGCCATTTAGTTTTTGTTGATGATGATGATAGACAGGGAAGTGCCTCCTTTGGTAGAGAACTGGTTTTCTTTGAAGCTAACATTCATGTCTTTCGTTAATGATAATGGGTGATGTAGTCTCTTCTGTAACTGCTTCTCAGATGACATAGGACGTTGTTGTCAGGCCCAGGAAGGTTGGAACGCTGGCCAAATGCCTGGAGGGGGCAGGTTACATTTTGTTTACTGTTCAGGTTCTGTTGAACCATCTGAGGCTAGAGAAGTGCAAATAGTTTGAATGCTGGTCCAAAGCTGGGGCTCAAGCTGGTAGGAAATTCTGTCAAGTCCAGGGCTTTTGAAGGCCACCTGAGGTTTGTGTGTTTGGAGCAGTTTACAGTCTTTAGTTGACTGGAAATCTGCTAGGACAAATAGACTCGGAACAGAAGTTAAAGTTTAGGAAAATTTGACATTGGAACTTTTAGGTCCATTATCCTGGTCATATGGGGGATCCCAAGACCATGGTGTGTGTGTGTGGGGGGGTGGATAACAACCTCAAGGATAGGTAGGTGGGAAAATTTAGGCTGTACTTAGCTGGAGTTCATTTGACCTGTGAGAAGTGGATCTAAGTCTTATGCCTCCCTCAATTCCATGAAGCTTACATGAAGTTTTAGTTTACAAAAAAGATAAAAAAATTTTAGATACTTTTGCATCACCACTGTAATTTGTAATAAAATCCACATTGTAGAAAAAGCAGGTAACAGGTATCTGTAAGACAGCTGGAAGAGACTCACACCTTCAAATCATAGCAAAAGAAATAGGTTAAAAAGTATGAACATTTTCCCATGTCCAGAGAGCCAGAAATGTATAGACGGGACAAAGATGCTTTGAGCCTAATGAAAAGTATCTTTAAGTCTATTCTTAGAAGACAACCAAAGGAAAGCTTTTTATATCCTTGGAATTGTACACATCTTAGAACATTTTCCTATACCCTCAGAACCCTTTTTACCCTCAGAACTAGACTTTAGACCCTTTTCTTTTTATCTAATCATTTACCAGAGGTATGAGCAGTTATTATTTAAAAGCAAGTTCTTTTAAGTAAACAAACAGTAAAAAGTTATATCCAAATGGCCCACGTATCAGCTAAAATGACAGAGACCCATTACCTAGATGGTCACCCCTATCAAGCTCCTTCAGTGTTGACGGCTACATTGGGGGTAGAGGTCCCATGGCAGCATCAGTGTTCAGCCACCAGGCCCAGCAGATCTGAGAGGCTTTCCTTTGGAAGAGGAACTTGTGGGGCTGACCTTATTTTGTCTAGGCAAAGTGGGGCAATTGACTCTCTGGGATCCTGCTTGTCCACAGTTTGGGGCAGATTCTGGCAGCAGATGAGGCATATGGGAAAGTTTTGCCCAGTGATTAGAATTACCATAATCCTGGTGGGGTCACCATGCCCCATCATCTTCTTTTGGAGACCTTGGGGTCACCACTAAGAGCTGGGGTTTGTCTGTCATAATCAAGGGTCACCACTAAGAGCTGGAGTCTGTCGCAATAAGTTTTTTCCAGTGTACATTTTAAATGGTATATTCAACAGATCTCTGACAAGTTTGAGGATCGTTATCTATTAAGTATATCTGAACTAAGGAACTTTTGCTTGTTTTTAGTTATTTGCTTTAGGCTTAACCTTAAAAACATATACAGAAGGCTAAATAAAGCTTGTCTCTGAAAATGAATTACATTTGTACTTCACATGATTACAAGCATAGTTTTGAGCAGATTAAAGAATTTGATGATTTATAAGATGACTGAACATTAACCTGCATGTCCTAATCATCCTTAATAGTTTGTAAGAAGCTAGCAGCTTTAATAAGATTAGGATTTTACAGTTTTATTCCAGTTACATTTTAGCCTAAAATTATAGTTTTTGAACTAAACCTTTCTTAAGTCCACAGAGAGATTGAATGCTGTGATTTTTAAAATCCTTTTTAAGACAACCACAGCTGAACACTGAGCCGAACTGGGGTCTAGATGCAGAGAGGGAGGAGTGATAAGAAAATGGGGACAGAAACCCACAGAAACAGCTGACCTGAACAAGGGGGAGCTCATGAACCCCCAGACTGATAGCTGGGAATCCAGCATGGGACTGACTCAGACCCCCTGAACATGGGTCTCAGTTAGAAGGCCTGGGACCTCTGACAGTGGAACCAGGATGTATCTCTGGTGCACAAAAGGACGTTGGGAGCACATTCCCCATGGGGGGATACTCCCTTAACCTAGAGACAGGAGGGAGGGCCTAGTCCCTTCTCCAAATGACTTGACAGATTTTGTTGATCCCTCCTGGAAGGCATCACCCTCCCTGTGGAGTGGAGGAGAGGATGCTCTCAGCAGCTTTCTCTCCTTCCTTAATAATTCTGTACCTAACCTAATGTAAGATTGTTGGTTTTGTCTGTGCCTCAAACCCTATTATTATGTAGGAATAGCATTACCACAAGTCACTGCTGATACCTTTCCTGGTCCTATCCCAAATTAACCCTAGGTTATATACAAGGAAAGGGACTATGCTTTGTGTCCAATACGTCAGATCACTTGGCATCTTTTTTTCTTCGTGTATTTATCTATTGCATTTTCCTCTTTTTGATAATATTTTTTATTTACATTTGCAACAAGCTTGTTTTACGTGCCAATCCCAGTTCCATCACCCTCCCCTCCATCACCCTCCCCCTCTTTCCCTACCATCTCCCAACCCTCCTCCCATCCCCTTTCTGCTGCCAGGGAGGGTGAAGCCTTCCATGGGGGGGTCATCAAGGTCTGTCATATCACCTGAATTAGACACATGTCATCCCCCATGTGTCTAGGCTGAGAGAGTATCCCTCTATGTGGAATGGGCTCCCAAAGTCCATTCGTATACTAGGGATAAATACTGATCCACTACCAGAGGCCCCATAGACTGCCCAGTCCTCCTAACTGGGACCCACATTCACGGGGGTCTGGGCCGGTCTTATGCTGGTTTCCCAGCTATAAGACTGGGGTCCATGAGTTCTCCCTTGTTCAGGTCAGCTGTTTCTGTGGGTTTCTCCAGCCTGGTCTTGACCCCTTTGCTCATCACTCCTCCCTCTCTTCAACTGGATTCCAGGAGTTTGGCTCAGTGTTTAGCTGTGGGTGTCTGCTTCTGCTTCCATCAGCTACAGGATGAAGGCTCTAGGATGGCATGTAAGGTAGTCATCAATCTCATTATCGGGGAAGGGCATTTAAAGTAACCTGTGTACTATTGCTTAGATTGTTAGTTGGGGTCATCCTTGTAGATCTCTGGACATTCTCCGAGTACAGATTTCTCTTTCTACCTCTAATGGCTGGTTGTCCATCCTGGAACTCACCCTGTAGACCAAGCTAGCCTCACATTCAGAGAAGTGTCTGCTTCTGCCCCCTGCCCTAGTCTGTACCTTTTTCCCATAAAAGAGGCCTTAAAAGTTAAGCTAATACTGTTGTCTCAAACCCTGATTTAGAGAGGTATACCTGTGCACAGTAACAATAAATCTTGCTTAGTTGACTTTAATTTAGATATCGGTCTTTACTCTTGCTCAATGGGATCAACACCCTGGGAGACCCCAGATTCAAGGCCAGAATGGAATTACTGGATCTTGAGGTAGATCTATTCCCATTTTCTTGAGGAACCACCATACAAGTTTGTACTCCCGCCACCAGTGAAGGAGTGTTCCCCTTTCTCCACATCCTCCCCAGCATAAACTATCCTTGGTGTGTGTTTTTTTTTTTTTTATTTTATCCATTCTGACAGGTGTAAGATGGTGTCTCAGAGTTGTTTTGATTTGCATTTCCCCGATGGCTGAGAATGTTCAGCATTTTCATAAGTGTCTTTCAGCAGTTTTAGATCCTCTATTGAGAATTCTCTATTTATTTCTGTACCCCACTTTTAATGGATTATTTGATGTTTTGGTAACTAGCTTCTTGAATTCTTTATATATTTTGGAAATCAGGCCTCTGTCAGATATGGGGTTGGTGAATATCTTTTCCCATTCTGTGGCTGCCGTTTTGTCTTGTCGACTTCATCCTTTGCTGGGATTAAAGGCATGCACCACCACCACCCGTCTTGATGTCTGTTTTTTGTATGCAGCAGAAGGATGGATTCTGTCTTTGTATCCATTCTGTTCGCCTGTGTCTTTTTATAGGTGAGTTAAGACCATTGATATTGAAGGATATTAATTACCATTAATTGTTAATTCTTGTTTGTTTTGGATTTGGTGATGGTGGTGGAGGAATTGTGTGTGGATCTTCCCCATTCTTTTTTTTTTTTTTTTTCTTCTTTTGGTTTTTGGTAAAGTGGGATTGTTTATTGCCTATGTTTTTATGAGTGTAGTTAACTTACTTGGGTTGGAGTTTTCCTTCCAATATTTTCTGTAGGGCTGGATTAATGTATATGTATTGTTCAAATCTGGTTTTGGCATGGAATATCTTGTTTTCAACATCTATAGTGATTGAAAGCTTTGCTGGATATAGTAGTCTGGGCTGGCATCCGTGATCCCTAAGTGTTGGTAAAATATCTATCCAGGACTTTCTGGCTTTCAGGGTTTCCATGGAGAATTCAGATGTATTTCTCATAGGTCTTCCTTTATATGTTACTTGGCCTTTTTCCTTTGCTGCTCTTAATATTCTTTCTTTATTCTGTATGTTTAATGTTTTGATTATTATGTGCCTAGGGAACTTTTTGTGGTCCACTTTATTTGGTGTTCTGTAAGCTTCTTGTACTTTCATAGGCATGTCCTTCTTTAGATTGGGAAAGTTTTCTTCTATGACTTGTTGAATATGTTTTCTGTACCCTTGAGCTGGATTTCTTCACCTTCTTCCATTCTTATTATTCTTCAGTTTGGCCTTTTCACAGTGTCCAATATTTCCTGGATATTTTGTGTTAGGGATTTGTTGGACTTAGAATGTATCTATTTCGTCTAGTGAATCTTCAACACCTGAGAGTCTCTCTTCCATCTCTTGTATTCTGTTGGTTATGCTTACATCTGTAGTTCCTGATCATTTACCCAGCTTTTGTATTTCCAGAACTCCCTCATTCTGTGTTTTCTTTATTGTTTCTATTTTAGCTTTCAAGACTTGAACTGCTTCAATTGTCTCCATTTCTTTGGTTGTTTTTTTTTTTCTTTACTTTCTTTGCAATATTTGTTTATTTCTTGAATTTTTGGTTTGTCTTTTCTGCCGTTTCTAGTATTTTTTTGTTTGTTTCTTACTTCCATTTCTTTAAGGGAATTTCTCATTTCCTCTTTTAGGGTCTATCATCTTCATAAAGTTGTTTTTAAGATCCTTCTCTTCTGCTTCATATGCATTGGGATGTTGGAGTCTTGCTGGTGTAGAGTTCCTAGACGCTGGTGTGTCATATTGTTCTTTGTGTTGTTGAATGTGTTCTTATACTGTTGTCTTTCCATCCCTTCTTCCAGTGAGTACAGGTGAGGTCTTTCCCTCTCCTGGTAGGTACAGGTCCAAGGTTCTCTTCTGGTGGGTGACAGCAGATCCAATACTCCAATGGCTCTCCAGGTGGGTGCAGGTGGGTCTGAGATACATCCCCTCCCAGTGGGTGGAGGCAGGACTAGCACTTCGATGTCAGCAGACTCTGGATGGCTTGCTCTGCCGGGGCCAGTCCACCTGCACACAGTCCCCAGGCCAGGAGACTCCAAGTAGGGCAAGCAGAAGGCAGGCTGGACACAGGCCCACACTTACCTCTCATCAATCTCTTTTAAAAGTTCAAGCCTTTCATCTGTGGGCTCCTTTAAAAGTCAAAATTAAATTAAATACCTTCTTCAAGAAGGAGGAACCAGGGCACCATCACAATCAGAACCAAACAGAGTCAAACTCCAACAGTATAAATAACTCAATATCCAATATCTAGGATCCATTCATGATCTCCTGAACTCCTGCAAAGGGCTATGGTCACTTCTCCAGCTTTGCCTTCTACAGCACATACAGTTTATCTTCTAGGCTCCAGTTGGCCCCACTCCACTGCTGCTGTTCTTGGTGGTCTTCCCATTGTACTGGCATCTCCAAAATGCTGGGTCCCCTGCTGCAATGGGCTGCACTTTTACCAATAGCCTCTCAGAGGCTCTCTTCATGGTGCCAAGCCTCAACTTCTTTGCATGAACACACCAGTCCTAGGCCTTCAACTGCCACTGAAGCTGCACCTTCATCAATGACCTCTCCTGGCCTCTCACAGTGCCAAGACTCAGATGCTCTCCATGGGACCTTTATACTTTCAAAACCAGTACTACCTGGGTGACATTTACACTTTACCAAGTCCTGCTGCCAACATGGGATACTACCATAGCCACTTCTGGAACTCACAGCTTCTCTGCATTCTCAGGAAACACTTCCCTGAAGATTTCACCTCTGTGGTGCCATCCTCTTCTTAATGAAGGCCAATTTCTTAGGTCCAGCCGACCAGCATCAATTGTTGCAGTAATGTAAAGATTTCATTTCGGTAGTTCTGGTATCTTGTTCATCACAGCTGATTCTTCAGCCCCAGCTATCCAGAACCACAGAATCTTAATTCAAAATAACAAACAGCCCTGATAGTCTTTAACTTCCCTCCGAAACTTTGCAAGCCATCCTTCCATCCTCTGCACTGCTCTCAACATCCTTCTTTTCCAAGTTCTAACAGAACCTCCCACAGTGTCTTAACACTCAATGGTTCCCAACTTCTTCCACAATTCTCCCAAAATCATGGTCATGTTTGTCAAAGCAATACTCCATTATGCTGCTCAAATGCAAGTTGGGGAGGAAAGGGTTTATTTGGCTTACACTTCAACATTGCTGTTCATCATTGAAGGAAGTCAGGACAGGAATTGAAACAGGACAGGATTCCAGAGGCAGACGCTGATGTAGAGGCCATGGAGGGGAGCTGTTTACTGGCTTTCTTCCCCTAGCTTGCTCAGCCTGCTTTCTTGTAGAACTCAAGACCACCCACCAAACTGCCTCCTCTCCGATGACTCTAGCTTATGTCAAGTTGACACATAAAACCAGCCAGTACAGAGACCACAAGATGTTGGAGATGTCAGAACTATGGAACACCTGCCAAGGAACGGTGCTATCAGGGAATGGAAACAGCCCAAGAGAGAAGTATGTTGCAGTCAACAAAGCCGAAAGGAGTTGGAAATCTGAAGAACATTTTGATATCATGAAGATGCAGAGTTTGAAATTTGCCCAGCAGGTTTTCTGTCTTGCTTTGGTCCAGTATTTTCTCAAAATGTTTCCTTCCTTACATTTTGGAATGAAAATGTAAATGCTGTGCCATTATGTGTTGGAAGCATGTGATCTTTTTGATTCTGATTTTTCAGGGGATAACAGTTAAGAGACTACATAAATCTCAGAAGAAACTTCAAGCTTTAGATTCTTAAATAAATTTGAGACTGTTACAGACTCTGGGGACTTTTGAAGTTGGACTGAATGCATTTTTTTTTTTTTTGCATTATGATATGGCTTCAAGCTTTGGGAGTCAAGGAGTGAAATGTGGTGGTTTGAAAGAAAATGACCTCCAAAGGGAGTGACACTAAGTGGAGGTGTGGCCTTGTCGGAGGTATTGTGTCACTGTGGGGTTGGGCTTTGAGGCCTCCTATGCTCAAGCTACACCCACTAAGACAGATCACTTCCTATAACCTGTAGATCAAGATGTAGCTCTTTCTCCACTCTCAGCTCCATCTCCAGCATGCATGCTGTCATGTCCCATCATGATGATAATGGACTAAACCTCTAAAACTGTAAGCCACCCAATTAAATGTTTTCTTTAATAAGAGTTGCCATGATCATGGTGTCTCTTCACAGAAATAGAAACCTAAAAATTCATGCAAGCTTCATTGAGTCATGACTTAACCCATCAGTCACAGGTCAAAGGGATTCTAGATAAGTACTCTCCTCATGTGAGTCAACAGCCTAAGCTTCCTCACCTACTGCCTATTCCTGAAGGGGAGTGTCAAATGTAAGATTTTCCTTTAAATTCCTAAACTTTATCTTTTGTCCCTAGTTTATACCTCTCCTAGCAGATGCCCACTAAGGTAACAGATACCATCAAAATCCACAAACTGCTCCAAAATGTCATTCTTAATTATGGTTTCTATTGCTGACAAGAGACAAAATGACTATGGAAACTCTTCTAAAAAGAAAACATTTAATTGGCACTGGCTTACAGTTTCAGAGGTTTGGTTCATTATTGTTAGGGTGGGAAACAGGGCAGCATGCAGGCAACATGGTACCCTAACTCTAATCCTTTACATCGACAGGACTTTGTTCATTTCCTGGAAAGATTTAAGCATAACCTCATCTCAGTGTTAGACCATTGGGTCTTTTCAATGATTAGCATATACTTTTGGGTAGTACCTACCTTTGTATTATTAAAATTTGCCAAAAATGCTCCAAGCCCTGGCCTGCCAGAAGATAGCCACCTCTGCCTTATGGGGGCTAGCTGATGGGGACCTTGGGGGGGTCCTGGCCAATGGGAAGATAGCTACCCTGGGTCCTCCAGTCCCCAGTCGTGGGGAAGACAGCCAGGGGCCTGCCCAGCACCTTGAGGCACTGTGCATGTGGGCCTTATTTCAATAAGGAAATATGTGGTGGAGAAATGGAAGAGATGGAGAAACAGAACGGTTCATGTGCTATGGAAACACACAAAAAGGAAGAAATGAATATGGTGAGTGGGCAGACATTGTTGGCCTGCTTGCCACCTGGATCCATGGTGATAGTGTTGAAGAGTACACAGAGCAGCAGGTCTGCTTGCCACCTGGGCTATGATGATGTCTGGTCTGGGCTGCTGGCAAGGGCTATGTCTGGGCCCCTAATCCTACAGTAGCCAGGGTCTTAAGTTGATCTTCATGGCTCCTATTGTCTTCGAGTGCTATGCTGTTTCCAGTGGCCTGAGCTGCCTCCTCAGTCTGTGTTTGGATCCACCATCCACCATACCCATCAGGGTGGCCTTTGCAGCCACCTGAGACCATGGCAACAACCAGGCCTAGACTACTGCTGAGGTCCATGTCTGGGTCTGTGGTCCTACAACAGCCAAGGTCTATGTTGATGCCCATGTCCCATGGTGCCACGAAAGGCCACATGAAGCCTGGGATCTGGGCTGAAACCCTTGGTGGTGTTGATTTCCAGGGGCCATACTGTTACCAGAGCCACCATTATCTGAATTTCCAGGGCTATCACTTGGAGCTAGGATGTCGACCAGGCCAAGCTACTCCCTGAGGCCATGTCTGGGTCCATAGGCAAGTTGCAGGTGGGGTCTGTATTGAAGTCTGTGGCCCAGGTTGCTGCCAGGGCCAATACAGAGGCCTGGGATCTGCGTTGGAGCCTGCAACTTGGTTAGATTTTGAGGACCACGCCACAGCAGGAGCAATATAGACATGAGTGAACTGCACTGCCACACAGGGCCATGGTTGTCAACTGGGCCCAGGTTGCTACCAAGGGCCCTGTTTGGGTCTGCAGCCCTATAGTGGCCAGGGTCGGGATTGATGTATGTGGCTCTTGTTGCCACTGAGGGCCATGAGGATGTCCAGGATCCTATTAGCCACCTGAGTGCAGTGTCTAAGGGCCAGGATACGGGCAGATCTGAATATTCTGCACTGCTACTCAATGTCATGGTGACCTCTGCTGCTAGTATATGGCATTTCTTTTTATAACCAGAAGCCTTCTCATTAAACATTTTAAATGCCACATTCAGCAGCTCTCCGGGGAGTTTGAGGACCATCTATAAAGTATACCTGATTTTATTTATTTTTCTTTTATTATTTAACTTTTTTTCATTTTACATACCAACCCCAGTTCCCCTCCCTCCCATCCCACCCCCATCCACTCTTCAAAGTGGAGTAAGGCAATACTGTATAGATTCTAGTCTATACATATAGAAGTTCTAAATTATCTGAAAATAATTTCAAAAGTTGCAGTTACAAATTTAAGGAGACAGAGATTCTATAAAGGATATATATATAGTCACACAAAAGAATATTTTAGTTTGCTCCAGTTATTCTCAATAAATAACAATAGGGGAAGAGGGAAAAAAAGAAAAAAAAAAAAAGAAAAGAGCTCAGCCAATTCCTTGGTTCATTTGCTAGACAAGCCTGACCCCTAGAGGTACATTAAGGGAAAACCAGGGAAAAGCTTGTTTAGTTTTGTGAGAAAATGTCCTCAGTGCTGACAAGAAAACATCACTCAAATCATAGTAGATTAAAACAAAAACAAACAAAAACAAAACTGTGATTGTGCACATGAATCCCGTGAAGCAACTTCCTTAGGAAAGTAACAAACCCTGGGAAGAAATCAAAAGCTTACGCCTCTGTCTCCATTCAAGGAGCCCTGTACCCATCTTCCCTGCACTCCCACCTGAGCTTAAGGAAGAATAGCTATGTAAAGGGGTGTTTTTCTGTGGTTTCAACTTGTGTAAAATATGTCTTCTAGCCCTAATTTTGCAATTCAGTGGTTACTACAGTCAGAGTGCTCTAATTCCATGTTTAAGACAATCAGAACAGCTCTTGTCTCAGAATAAACTCATCTGTCCTTCCCCTGCCCTGGGAACCCTCACAAACTGCCCCACTGCTTTGGCCTTTACTGATTTTCCTCTTCAGTCCCCACCCCTTTTCTTCCTTCCAAATAATGAGCCAAGCTCATTCCCAGAGGCTTCTTTAGACATCCTGCGCTGTACATCATGGGAGGTTCTCCATAAGCCCCATGGGATTTCTATGGGACATTTGTGGGGAGATACTTGAGTAGCCCACGAAATCTCATTTGGGAATCTAGTCACTCAAGCTTCTAGGCTCAAAACTCACATTTTGTTGTTGTTGAGACATGGTCTTTGCTATGTATCCCAGACTACCCTGAATTTGCAATCCTCCTGACTCAACTTGCAAGTGCTAAAATTACAGTTATATGCTGCCAAATAACACAATCCCATGGCCTAGTTTTAAAACTGATATTATTTTAGCAGGCAATAGAGCCTAAGTCAGGCCTAGATAATATATGTACACATACATACATACACACATACACATATATATATGCATATATATTTATTATTCTTTGGGAATTTCATATCATGCATCCCAATCCCATTCACCTCCAAATCTATCCCTCACTCCTGCAGCTCCCCTCAAAAGAACCTCCCCAAATAACTAAATATAAAAAACCATTCCTCCTAATGACATTGGGAACTGCAGTGTGTCACAGTTTACCCTTTTGTCCAATCAGCGCCGCCTGCAAATGTTCATTGCAGTGAGTCATTGGTCTGCTTCAAGGCCTCTGACCTATGGGATACCATCATCACTGGCCTCTCACTAAAACTCCTCTGAGATATCTTGCTGTTGCCCTGAGTCATGGGGATTCTGTGGCTATTTTTCTGCAGGGCTAGTCCCCTTTTGTGCTCCAGCAGGTCATAGATGTTAGGGTGAGCAAACCCAAGGCCCAGGAGGTGGGTCAGAGTGGTAGCTGAGCTGGTCAGTCTGGGCCACTGGGACTGCCCTCCTCAGGCGAGGGGAAGAGCCAGCTCTCCTAGGCCCAAGCCATAGGGGGCATCTCTCCCATGCCTGTGGGGTAGGGTGGGGCCATTTCTCTTGAGTGCAGGGGCCAGCACTCCTATGAGGGGAGGGACTATCTCTCCTGTTACAGTGTCCAATAAGGGGCAGGACCAGGGCCACTGAAGGGCAAGGATGACTCAGCACAGCTGTTGGATTTCAACACATAGCTCCTAAGGCGTCCTGTGACACAGACCATGGAGAGCAACACAGACCCCAGCTGCAGTGAGGTCATGGACCCAGAAATGGCCCTAGGCAGCTGCCGCGACCACATGTCACCATGGTCCCAGGTAGAAACATAAGCCACTCAGATCAGCATGGCCATAGCAGCAACACAGCCCTCAGACATCAACATAGACTCTGGTGGCTGACCAGACCCTGGGCATCTACACGGCCTTCAGTGGCTACTAAAGCCATGAACATCAACACAGAGCCTGGCTGCTATAGGGCCAGGGACCCAGCCATGGCCCTTGGCAGCAGCTTATGGTCCCTGATGGCAGCAGAGGCTACTTAAATAAGCATGCCCCCAGTAGCAGCATGGCCCTGAGACATCAACCTGGCACAGGTGGTAGCCCAGACCCCAGGCATCCATGTGGCCTTGGTGGCAACATGGGTCATGGATGTCGACACAAACTCAGGCTGCAGTAGGACCACAGACACAGAGAAGGCCCTCAGCAGCAGCCTTGGCCTGGATGTCACCCTGACCCCGGGTGGCAAGCAGACCACCCACATCATCCTGTTCCTCCTCACTGCCTTTGCGTCTTCCGTTCTGCCTCTCTGCACAGCACATACACCATTCTGTTTCTTTCTATCCCATTTCTCCACCATGTATTTGCTCATCGCAATGGCACCTACTAGGTGGGCCTGTGGATATCTTCAGCCATTCCAGACTGAGAGGACCCAGGGTGATCACTGGTTGTCTTTCACCGGCCTAAGCCTTGTGGCACCAAGTGGGCCATGACAATTATTTTCCAAAGTGCTGAAAATCAAAGATACTAGTAGTGTGAGCTGAAGGTGACACTCTGAAGGTAAGATAATGGAGGGAAACAATAATGGCTTCTGCAGCTTATTTTCTCAGTCTGGAAAAAAAAAAAGGAGGAGAATGAACTCAATCAGTGTGTTTGTATGCACAATGGCTGTTAAATAGTCTAACTATAGTCCAGCCACCATCTCCACATCCACAGGCCTAGCTCCAGACCCATGACCTAAAAAGGAGCTTTGCTTTGTGGTCCCTTTTCCCTACTCCCACTCAAGTCACCTGGCCTGTATCTTGCTGCAATTTCTGTACCTGCAGGCCTATAAAGCCCCAGGCAAAGGCTTGCACACCTGGTCTGCCTGGTCTAGATCCAGTTAAGAAGCCCATGTACTAGTTTTCCCTGGCCTAACTCCAGCCATGAAACCCCTGTACTGGCCCAATCTAAGGTAGCAGGCTAGAATCTCACATCAGACATGCAACCAAAGAAAGAAGCCCACATTGCCAGGTCCCATTAGAAACACAAAGGCAGCATGAATATCTCAAATCAACCACACTAGTCCTGTAGAAATGTTCTCTAGTGAAAATTACCTAGATGAATTTAAAAGATCATAAACTTTATCAAAGAATTGTAGTTTAAAGAAGGTAAACAACCACCTCATTGGATACCAAGAAGAGTACAATAAATGCCTGCCTGAGTGATGTTCAAGAAAGTGCAACTATATGGCTGAATGAAGTGACAAAGACACCATGATATGAGTCAGAATTCAGTAAAAAAGAGATAGAAATATGGAAAAGGACTCAAGCTGAAATGAAGACTGGATTGAAAAACTCAATAACTCTACTAGAAAACTCAAGGGAAAACCTTACAAGTAGGATGGGTCAAGGACAAGATAAAATATCAGGACTCAAAGATACAGTAGAGAAATTACACCCCATAAGAAACAGAAAAGAAAACCTCAGACATATACAGGCAATGGAGGATACCATGAAAAGACCAAATCTTTGAATTACTGTTGGAACATGGTCCAAGAATAGAGATTTCTCAGTGTTTGTGAGGAAATTCCAAGAAACAAAGACAACGGTCTTGTGACCTCAGTTTCTTCAAAAAAAAAAATTGTTCTTGGGTTGTGCTTTCCTGCTCCTCCCAGGTATAGCAGATAGATGTGAGTTTACTTCAGATTATTCAGTACAACTGGCTACTGCTATTTGTTTATATGCTGCTATGGAAAACATGTTTCTGCCATGTGTGGCTTGTCCTTGTGATTGGGCACTTAGGTGATTCCTCTTAACCCTCAGAGAATAAATTGTCTGATGCTCTGAATAAAGTTGACTATTGCATGAGACTTTAGACTGCCTCATTTATAGGCTCCATTTTCTCAGGTCCCACCACTTCCACAGTGGTAAACAAATTATGATGAAGGAGAAGAGTCCCAAGTAAATTGCACAGACCAGATCTTAATGAGATAATAGATAAAACTTCCACACGTAAGGAAAGACACACCCATATAGATAGAAGAGAAGCACACAGACCATCAAGAAGATAAGACCAGAAAAGAAAAGAAAGAGAGCATTGAAAGTTGCACAAAAAATCCACAAGTCACATGGGAAAACCCATCAGAATAACAGATTTCTCAATGGAAGCATTGAAAGTCAGATTCTGGGAAGATGCACTCCAAGTTCTAAATGACTGTGACTGTCAACCTAGACTGTCATACCCAGGAAAAAAAACTACCTGCCATAGTTGAAGGAAAAAGAAAAACTTTCCATGACCTAAAGAGGCTAAAACAATTTCTATCCAGTAGGCCAACACTAAACAAAGCAAAGAAAGCAACAGCTTGAACAAAAAAGAAGAAAAAGTATAGCCAAGAGACTACAGAAATGTGACAGGCAAGACAATGCAGAGGTCCCTCCATCTTTTATTCTTGCTAAGGCCATTTCACGTTCAATTAGCATTTGATCTCCTTGAGAGAGAATCCCATGGAAAATTACCCAACTCTGCTCTAGAAACCCTAGATCAGGATTCCTAGCTACTTCTTTAAACAGTCCCCTCTGGCTAAACAATTATCTTAGCTTCTGTTAAGCTGCATGCTTCTGTGAAGCAGCTGCCGAGTGAGATGCCTTGACTTGATTTTTGACTTCTGAACTCTGTGCTCTGGACACTCAGGGCCACACCTGGGTCACCAGACATCCGGGTGTAGTCCATCTGGCTGGAATAAAGACTTAGTTGGCTATAAAACTTTGATGGAATGGTCATCTTTGGCGGGCCTCAGACAAATGAAGCTATAATTTGTTGTGGGACATTTGTTCTCACTGATACTCCAGGACTTCCAATAAAGTTAAATCTTGATTCAGAGGGTGGAGTCAGGGATTGGGTGACCAGAATTAGCCATAGATATGTTGGAGGACTGAGGGAATTGGAGAGAGAGCAACAGGAAGAGACAAGGATGAAAGAAAACATGGAGAATAGGGTCAGCCAATCCTTCCTCAGCTGTTCTTTGGATTTATCGGATTTTTATCTCAATTTTGACTTCTAGAACAATTAAGGTAAATGCATTAATAATTACTGAAACACAAACTGTGACTAAGAACACAAACAGGAAACCAACACTAATATAATGGCTACAGCCAAAATACACCTTTCAATAGAAACTTTAAATTTGGGGGGGTGGATTTTAAAGAGAAAATAATGACATTTATCAACTTGTACATAAAAACAATAGGGAAAACAGTACATTCAGAATCTTGATTTGTTATGCTATCTTTGAGGAAAGTCAGGGGATTTAATAGTACACACTTTGTTCTTGTAAGTTTATGAGATTATAATATAATTACATCATTTCTCCCCTTCCCTTTTCTTCCTCTAAACCTGCCCATGTATCATCTTGTCTGCATTAATTCATGGCCTCTGTTTTTTAATACACACACACACACACACACACACACACCCTGCTGCTCAGTCAATATGTTATTTTTATATATGTTTTGGGGGCTGACTATTTTGTATTGGATAGCCAATTGGTGTGATATTTCCTGAGGAAGACTGTCTTTCATCTTTCCCATTCTCAACACTCCTTAGTTGCTTGTACTTCTATGTATAGGGCTGAGGCCTGTTTCCCCCCTTCCACATTCTTTTTTCTCTTGCAGCTTTCAAGACTCTTTCTTTGTTCTGTATATTTAGTGTTTTAACTTTTATTTGCTGTGGGACGTTTCTTTTCTAGGTTTGTCAATTTGGTGTTATGTGTGCTTCTTGTATTTGTAGATTTATGTCTTTTCTTAGTTTGGGGAGGTTGGTTTTCATCTATGATCTTTTGGAAGAGCTGATTCTCTCTCATCTGTTTCTATAACTTGAAGATTTGTCTTTCATGTTTCACATTTCCTGTATGTGCCCTATCTGTGTTTTAAGATTTTTTTTCATATTCTTTGCTTATTTCACCTAGTCACTCTATGAGTTCTGATATTGTCTCTTCTGCTTGATTTGCTCCATTTGTGAGGCTTTCCTCTGAGTTTCCCAGTTGAGTTATTGGATTTTTAATTGTTTGTTTTGAGACAGGGTTTCTGTTTGTAGCCCTGGCTGTCCTGTAACTTGTTCTGTAGAGAAGGCTGACCTTGAAATCAAGAGAGCTGTCAGCCTCTGTCTCCCAAGTACTGGAATTAAAGATGTGCATCACCATGTCTGGCACACACACACACACACACACATACACACACACACACACACAAACACACACACACACGCGCGCGCACGCGTGTACCACTACCACCGAAACCAAACTCAACCAATCAACCAAATAAACAAACAAACAAAAAACCCTTAACAAATTCAGAAAAATTGAAAGAATTCCACGTATACTATCTGACTACCATGCAATAAAACTTAAAATCAATCACAAATGAATCTCTAGAAATTAGTCAAACTCATGACGATTAAACAACACATTACTAAAATGGCAAATGGGTCAAAGAAGAAATCGGGAAAACAATATTCCTGTAATTAAATAAAAATGAAAGCATATCACAGCAAAAACTCTGGGACACATTAAAAGCAATCCAAAGATAGAAATATATAGCTCTAATTGCCTACACTAAAAAAGTATGAAAGAGCACAAATAAATGGCTTAATAACTCAAAAAGTTGGAAAAACAAGAACAAACTGCTCTATCTAGCTAGACCATGTTGCTTTGGGAGGGATTTTGAAGACTTTGAGTCTTTAGAGTAGGAGAGAGGTTGAACTCTGGAACCTGCACTTAACAGGCCATCCTAGTAGGAGCTTGGAAGATAGCAGTGCTGAAAGCAATGTCAACTATGAAGGATCAGATGAAGAGGTTTCAGAGGAGAATAATATTGGCAACTAGGGTGGAGACCACGTGGAAACACTTAGATTAATAGGAATGGGTTCATATTTAAGACAGAGTTAGCCAATAAGAAACACTATTAACAGGCCAGCAGCTTTATATCGAATACAGCATCTCTGTGTGTTATTTGAGGCTGATGCAGCTCTGGGACAAGTCTAGTGGGCAAGCTTCTCATAACATAGGGGAAGGGCATTTAAGGTAGCTTCTCCACTATTGCTTAGATTCCTAGTTGGGGCCATCCTTGTGGATTTCTGAAAAAGTCCCTGGTGCCAGATTTCTCTTTAAACCTCCCTCTATGGATGTATCTCTTTTCTTGCTCTCCTCTATTCATATCCCCACTCAATCTTCCTGCTCCCTCATGTTCTCCTGCCCCTCCTCTTCTCTCCTCCTCTTTCTCGTACCTCACACTCTTCTCCCCCTCCCCCCCGCCATGTTTCAAATTTGCTCAGGAGATCTTGTTGTCCCTTTCTCCTTCACTGGGGGACTGTGTATGCCTCTCTTATAATCCTTGTTAACTAGCTTCTCTGGAGGTGTGAATTGTAGTGTGGTAAACTTTTGCCCTATGTCTAATATCCATATATGAGTGAGTACATACCATGTTTGCCTTTTTGTGACTGGGTTACCTCACTCAGGATGGTTTCTTCTAGTTCCATCCATTTGCCTGCGAATTTCAAGATTCCGGTGTGTGTGTGTGTGTTTCTGCTGAGTAGTACTCCATTGTGTAAATGTGCCAAATCTTCTTTATCCATTCTTCAGTTGAGGGGCATCTAGGTTGCTTCCAGGTTCTGGCTATTATAAATAATGCTGCTATGAACATAGCTGAACACATGTCCTTGTTGTATGAGTGTGTATCCTTTGGGTATATATGCCTAAGAGTGGAATTGCTGGATTTTGAGGTAGACTGGTTTCCATTTTCTGTAGATATCACCATACTGATTGCCAAAGTGGCTGTATAATTTGTGTTCCCACCAACAATAGAGGAACATTCCCCTTTCTCCATTTCCTCTCCAGCATAAACTGTTGTTGGTGGTTTTCATTTTAGCCATTCTGACAGGTGTGTGATGGTATCTTGGACTTGTTTTGATTTGCATTCCCTGATGGCTAAAGAATTTGAGCAATTTCTTAAGTGTCTTTTAGCCATTTTAGAGTCCTCTATTGTGAATTCTGTTTAGTTCTGTACCCCACATTTTTTATTTATTTTATATAACAAAGTCCAATTAAATGAAAACAAACATTTATACACAATATTTGGGAATTTGGTCATTGTTCTTTCCAAACTACTTCCTGCTGGTAAGGGGCGCTGTCATGGGGTATTCGAAGAAGATTCAGAAATCCTGGCTGTAGTCTGTAGGGCTGCTTTGTCCAGCTGTTTTGAATGTAGGATCACCTTGTACTCTGTTTCAGTCGGTCTGGCTTGATCAAACCACATTAGTCTGGAAGGAATCCACATCTTTTCATTTTCTGTGGAAACAAAAATAGAAATACTTTTCCCCAGTAACTTGTCCTTGAACTTAAATTTTGGAGTAAAAGCATTTTTTAAATTTAATTTATTATTTTACATGTCGATCCCAGTTCCCTCTCCCTCCCTCCCTCCCTCCCTCCCCTCCAGCCCTCCCTCCCTCCTTCCCTCTCTTTTACCCTCTCTGCCCTCTCACATGCACCCTAACCACCCTCCCCTCCCATCCCCCTCACCCCAATTCCACATGTAGGGGAATGCCATCCAGTTGGGTTCATGTAGATCTGAGAGATCATGTGAAGTAGGGACTAGGGCTTCTCTCCTATCTCTAGAATAAGGCAGTTATCCCTCCATGGGGGATATGTGTGCAAAGTCCTTTTGTGCACCAGAGATACATCCTGGCTCCACTGTCTGAGGTCCCTTAGACTGCTCAGTCCTTCTGACTGAGACCCATATTCAGGGGGGCCTGAGTCAGTCCCATGCTGGCTTCCCAGCTATCAGTCTAGTGGCCGTTAGCTCCTCCTTGTTCAGGTAAGCTGTCTGTATGTGTTTCTGCCACCTGGTCTTGTCCTCTCCATCTGCTTCTGGGTTCTACTTCGACTCAGTGTTTATGTATGGGTGTTTGATCCTGTTTCCAACAGGCATTAGCTGAGGGCTCCATGGATAAGTTAGTTGTTGATCTCACTCTCTGGGAAGGGCATTAATGAAGCTCAAATTGTTAGTTGGGAGCAGTCTTGTAGTTCTCTAGACCTTTCTTTGTGTTCAATTTTATCTTCAAACCAATATTGGCTCCCTCTTTTATGTTCTCTCTCTCTGTCTCTGTCTCTTTCTCCCTCTTTCCTGTCTTCTAATCCTAACCAGGCTCAATCTTCCTGGTCGCACATGTTTTCCTTTCCTCCCCCTCGTTTTCTCCTACTTCTCTCTCCATTCGCTGCCCCCCCCCACTTTACCTGAGCTCTGGGGGACTTGTCCATTCCCAGTTCTGTGAGGGACTTTATATGAATCTCTTAGAATACACCTTGTATCCTAGTTCCTCTGGTGGTGTGAATTATAGGCTGGTGATCCTTTGATCTAGGTCTAAAATCCATATATGAGTGAGCACATACTGTGTTCCTCTTTTTGTGACTGGGTTACCTCATTCAGGATGGTTTCTTCAAGTGCCATCCACTTGCCTGCGAATTTCAAGATTCCATTATTTTTTTCTGCAGAGTAGTATTCCATTGTGTAGATGTGCCACATCTTCATTAACCATTCTTCAATTGAGGGGCATCTAGGTTGCTTCCAGGTTCTTGCTATTACAAATAGTGCTGCTATGAACATAGTTGAACAGATGTCTTTGTTGCATGGATGTGGATCATTTGGGTATATACCTAAGAGGGGGATTGCCGGGTCCTGTGGTAAACTGATTCCCATTTTCCTGAGGAACCGCCACACTGATCTCCAAAATGGCTGTACGAGTTTACACTCCCACCAGCAGTGTTCCCCTTTCTCCACATCCACTCCAACATAAGTCATCATTGGTGTTTCTAATTTCAGCCATTCTGGCAGGAGTAAGATGGTATCTCAAAGTTGTTTTGATTTGCATTTCCCTGATAGCTAAGGATGTGGAGCATTTTCTTAAGTGTCTTTCAGCCTTTTTGATTTCCTCTATTGAGAATTCTTTCTTCAGTTCTGCACCCCATTTTTAAATATATAATTATATTATATATTAATATTATAATATTAATTAATATATTATATAATTAATATAATATATAATTAATATATAATATAATAAATTTGGTGTTTTGTTGACTAGTTTCTTGAGTTCTTTGTATATTTTGGAGATCAGCCCTTTGTCGGATATAGGATTGGTGAAAATCTTTTCCCAGTCTGTGGGCTGCCGTTTGGTCTTGTCCACTGTGTCCTTTGCCTTACAGAAGCTTCTAAGTTTGAAGAGGTCCCATTTATTAATTGTTTCTCTCAGTGTCTGTGCCCCTGGAGTTATGTTCAGGAAGCGGTCTCCTATACCAATTTGTTCAAGGGTACCTCCTACTTTCTCTCCTAAGAGGTTCAATGTGACTGGATTGATGTTTTGTGTACCCCACATTTTAATTGAAGTATTTGGTGCTTTGGTGAGTAGGTTCTTGAGTTCTTTGTATATTTTGGAAATAAGCCCTCTGTCAGATGTGAGGTTGGTGAAGATATTTTCCCATTCTGTGAGCTGCTGTTTTGTCTTATTGGCTGTCTTTTGCCTTGCAGAAGCTTCTCCGTTTCAGGAGGTCCCATTTATTGTCTATCTCAGTGTCTGTGCTACTGGTGTTATGTTCAGGAAGTGATCTCCTGTGCCAGTTCGTTCAAGGGTACCTTCCACTTTCTCTTCTAAGAGGTTCAGTATGGCTGGATTTATGTTGAGGTCTTAGATACATTTGGACTTATGTTTTGTGCATGGCGGTAGATTTGGATCTAGCTGCAATCTTCTACATGTCCTCATCCAGTTATGACAGCACCATTTGTTGAAGATGCTTTCTTTTTTCCATTGTATAGTTTTAGGTTCTTTGTCAAAACTCAGGTGTTTATAGGTGTGTGGGTTAATATCAGGATCTTCAATTTGATTCCATTGGTCTACCTATCTGTTTTTGTGCCAATACCAAGCTGTTTTCATTACTATAGCTATAGTCTAGCTTGAAGTCAGGGATGGTGATGCCTCCTGAAGTTCCTTTATTGTACAGGGTTGTTTTGGCTATCCTGGGTTTTTTGTTTTTCCACATTAAGTTGAGTATTGTCCTTTCAAGGTCTGTGAACAATTGTGCTGGGATTTTGATGCAGATTGCATTGAATCTGTGTAAGATTGCCATTTTTACTGTGTTGATCCTACCTATCCAAGAGAATGTGAGATCTTTCCAATTTCTGGTATCTTCTTTAATTTCTTTCTTTAATGACTCAAAGTCCTTGTCATACAGGTCTTTTACCTGTCTTGTTAGAGTTACACCTAAGATATTTTATGTTGTTTGTGGCTATTGTAAAGGGTGATGTTTCTCTTATTTCTTTCTCAGCCCCTTTATTGTCTGTATATAGTAGGGCTACTGATTTTTTTTTTTTGAGTTAATCTTGTATCCTGCTAGTTTGCTGAAGGTGTTTATCAGCTGTAGGAGTTCCCTGGTTGAGTTTTTCAGGTCAGTTATGTAAACTATCATATCATCTGCAAATAATGAAAGTTTTACTTCTTCCTTTCTAATTTGCATCCCCTTGATCTGATTTTGTTGTCTTATTGCTCTAGCAAGAACTTCAAGTACAATATTGAAGAGATATGGAGAGAACAGACAGCCTTTTCTTGTTCCTGATTTTAGAGTAATAGCTTTGAGTTTATCTCCATTTAGTTTGATGTTGGCTGTTGGTTTGCTGTATATTGCCTTTATTATGTTTAGGTATGTTCCTGTTATCTATGATTTCTCCAAGACCTTTATCATGAAGGGGTGTTAGATTTTTGTCAAAGGCTTTTACAGGACCTAGTGAGGTGATCATATGGTTTTCTTTTTCAGCTTGTTTATGTGGTGGATTACATTGATGGATTTTTGTATGTTGAACCATCCCTGCATCTCTGGGATGAAGCCTACTTGATCATGGGGGATGATTTTGCATCAATGTTCATGAGGGATATTGGTCTGTAGTTAGGTATGTCTTTGTGTGGTTCGTGTACCAAGGCAATTTTAGCCTCATAAAAAGAGTTTGGCAATAATCCTTCTGTTTCTATTGTGTGGAACAATTTGGGGAGTATTGGTATTAGTTCTTCTTTGAATTTCTGGTAGAATTCTGCACTGAAACCTTCTAGCCCTGGGCTTTTTTTTTTTTTTTTTTTTTTGGAGACTTTTGGTGACTGCTTCTGTTTCATTAGGGGTTATAGATGTATTCAAATTGCTTATCTATTCTTGATTTGATTTTAGTAAGTGATATCTATTCAGAAAATTTCCATTTTCTTTAAATTTTTGAATTTTATGGATTACAGGTTTTCAAAATACGACCTGATGATTCTTTGGATTTCCTCAGTGGTCATTGTTATGCCCGTTTTCAGTTCTGATTTTGTTAATTTGCATGTTCTCTCTCTGCCTTTCGGTTACTTAGGATAAAGGTTTGTCTAATCTTGTTGATTTTGTCAATGAACCAACTCTTTATTTCATTGATTCTTTGTATTGTTTTCTTTGTTTGTACTTTGTTGATTTCAGTTCTCAATTTGATTATTTCCTGGCACCTACTCCTCCTGGGTGAGTTTGCTTCTCTTCTTTTTGTTCTAGAACTTCCAGGTGTTCTGTTAATCCTTTAGCATGATTATTCTCCAGTTTCTTCATGTGGACACTTAGTGCGATGAACTTTGCTCTTAGCATTGCCTTTCCTGGGGTTGTATCTGTGCGTGTCACTGGCGGCAAGCAGCAGTTCTCCGGGTCACGGATAGTAGCAGGGGTGGGAAAGGGGGTGGGGGTGGGGAGGGATTGCTTCTTCTCCATATAACCACCTCCAACTGTAGCTATTTCATATGAAATCCTCAGACATTATTTGTATGGTTTTACCATCAATTAGGAAAGTGAATCAAGAGGCTCTGTAGAAATTTCAAGTGTCTGTTTCTGAGGGAAGTGTAACAGCGCTATTGATTGGCTGTCACATTGTGCTGCTGTTGGACTGAGCTTCCATAACTGACTAAGTCCTTTTTCTAATTCTTTTTTAAAAATCTGTCTGTCTGTCTGTCTGTCTGTCAGTCTGTCTGTCTACCTATCTACCTATCTACCACTACTACTACTGCATGTGTGTGCATGTGGAGGTCAAATTTCCCTACATGTTGTGGGGCCCCAGATGAAACTCAGGTCATCAGGCTTGAGTGAAGTCCTGAGTGAATGTGTATTTTGACATGGGCATGAACTAGCACACTGAGGCTCCATGTTGTAGTTGTAGCAGTAAGAGAACCCCACCTGATCCCAGCCTCACTCTATGTGTTCCTTCTTCACCCTCAGCCAGGGTTCTAGGACCCAAGCAAAACTGATGGACTGGATCCCCTTAAACTATTTGGCATTGTTTTTCTGTCCCTTGGGTGGTACCTCCTTTGTGCTGGCGTGGTCTCTGAGAATTCCTTGGTGAAGAATTAGATTTGCTTGGTCTTGAAGTCCAGAGGCATTAATGACTAAGCCTATGTTTGCTATTTGATTTCCTAAATGGACACATTTCTTAGAGAAAGATCCTACTAGGACTTAAGGACCAGAACTTTTGTGGATGAGATAGGAAAATAGAAGACATACTTAGACATGTATCTGTCTACACAGAAAAATATAATAAAGGGCAGGGTATAGTTTTAGAACTCTGGCCCCAAGCAGTTAGCTTCATCTGACCTTCCTGCTGGTCAAATTTGCATCCAGAGCATAGCCTCCAAAATTTTAGTGAGCCTGCTCCTTTGGGAACAGGTTCCACAGGTACAAATTCCTCTTGTTACCTCTCTTTAAAATATGAGGAAATGCTTTATTCTCACCATTAAAAAAGACATAAGAACACATATTGAAAAGTTGGTCTGAGTATTATATAATGTGATATCTAAATTATATAATGTGTCTGAAGGTTTCAGCCAACTGATGGCAAAAAATAAATACTAAAATACAAGATGGGGTGGGGGTGAATGGTACTTTCAGAGGTTTGGCTGGGCATTCTAAGCCAACAGTTTTGGTGTGCAAGTTAAAAACGAGAAAAGAGGCGAGGCAGTGGTGGCACACACCTTTAATCCCAGCACTTGGGAAGCAGGGGCAGGCAAATTTCTGTGAGTTCAAGACCAGCCTGATCTATAAGAGCTAGTTCCAGGACAGGCTCCAAAGCTACACAGGGAAAACCTGTCTCGAAAACAAAACAAGAAACATTAGGTTTACTGGGGCTGGGGAGATGGCTTAGTGGCCAAGAGCATTGGCTACCTGGGACCAGTTACCTGGGTTCATATGGCAGCTCACACCATTTATAACTTCAGTTCCAAGGGATCTGACACCCTTTTTTGACCCCTGAGGGTTCCTGCATACATACGGTGCACATAAACTCTGGCACACACGTACATGTAAAATAAATATTTTTCACAAACCCTCAGCATCACTGTGAACTTTGAATGTCAGTGAAAAAGATCCAGGCAAATTCAGAGCAGGATTTGGTAAATCCAGGATTATTAGATTCCATGTTTTGAAATCTTTTTTGAAGATAGATTTATATATGTATATATATTCCTTCCCACTTCCCTTCCAAATGGGTTCACACCCTTTCTGTGTATCATTAGAAACAAACAGACTTTCAAGGAATAATACAAAATATAATGTCATAAGTTAAAACAAAACTTCACTCCCAATGATCTATTTTGTGTTTGTATTCTGGGAATGGAATTGGAGACCTTGTACATGCTATGCAGCTTTCCTAACTATGTTATTTAAAATGTTAAAAGTATGGTGGCCTGGTTTGGGTTTCATTCAGGCCCCTGAATACAGGTAATCTGAGAACCTGCAGATAGAACACTAATAGCTAAGTATTTTTAAATGCTTTATATTAAGTACTCTATAAATTAAACTGCAGTGAGGTGGGCATATTACCATCCTGCATTTGAGGTGACACAGTTAAGTTATAGGCATTAGCTAATTTGCCAAGGACCACAGGACATTGCAGAGTATTTTCACTCACATCTTTGATTCTAAAGTTCTTCCTTCTACTCTTAATCCTGTTTATGACCTCATTTGTTTTTTAGTATTTATCCCAACTCCTAGGCTAATTTGATTGTGAGGTATGATTTCTATGAGACAAAAAACATTGGTTTGGGGGAGAAGGGGGGAGGAGAGGAGAGCACTAGAGATCAGGAATATCAAGTTGGGGTAAAGACAGAGAAGGAGAGCAAGAAAAGAGATACCCTAATAGAGGGAGTCATTATGGGCTTAACAAGAAACCTGAAACTAGGAAAATGTCCAGGAATCAACAGGATGACCCTATCTAAGAATCTAAGCAATAGTGGAGAGGCTCCCTTAAATGCCCTTCTCCTATAATGAGATTGATCACTACCTTATATGCCACCCTAGAGCCTTTATCCAGCAGCTGATGGAAGCAGAAGCAGAGATCCACAGCTAAGCACTGAGCCAAACTCCTGGAATCCAGTTGCCGAGAGGGAGGAGTAATGAGCAAAGGGGTCAAGACCATGGTGGGGGAAACCCACAGCAACAGCTGACCTGACCAACTGGGAGCTCACAGACCCCAGGCTGACATCTGGGGAACCTGGATAAGACTAAACCAGAACCTCTGAAAGTGGGTGTCAGCTAGGAGGCCTGGGTACTCTTTAGTGCCTCTGGCAGTGAAACCAGTATTTACCTCTAGTGCATGAGTGGACTTTGAGAGCCCATCCCCTATGGGCTAGACACACAAGGGAGGGCCTAGATCCTGTCCCATATGATGTGACAGACTTTGATGTTCCCCCATGAAGGCCTCACCCTCCCTGAGGAGTGGATGGGGGTGGGATGGGAAGATGGTGGAGGAATAGGAGGGTGGGAAGGAGAGGGAACTGGGATTGGTATGTAAAATAAGATTTTTTAAATTCAATTAAAAAATAAGGAAAAATGAAACTAAGTCATACAGAGGCAGCCTGCCATTCTCTCGTGTCTTTATCTTGAAGCACAAAAGATTTTTGTTGAGCATTTAAGTCTTATTGTTTAAGAAGTTCATACATGCATATAATGTACTTTAATCAAATCCTTCCCCTCTAAGTCTTCCTGAACTCCTGCTAGCAAAACAAAACACCAAGACTTATTGCTCCTGGTATATGCATGGCTATAGGATCATCTACTAAAGCATGGGCAGCCTCTCAGGGCCTCATTCCTCAAGAAAACTGAATGCTTTTCAGACACCAGCAATTGCCATTATATCCTCAACTTGAGGTGGAACTTAGTGACCCTCTCCCACATCCATGATGGGATTTTTGTCTAGCTTAAACTTTTGCAGGCCTTGTGCATACAAACGTAGCAACCGTGAGTTCATATGTGCAAGTGCCCCATTATGTTCAGAAAACAGTTTTACAGTGGGATTCCAGGCTCTTGAAGTCCCTCTGTGCCTTGTCCCCAGTGATCCCTGAGCCCTGGGGAGAGAAGGTGAGTATACACATCTGACTTAGGGTTAAAAACTCTACACGTTCTTATTCTGCCCGTTGATCAGTTGTGAGTCTCCGTGTTAATCACCATCTACTGCAAGAAGCTTCTCTCATGAGGGTTGAGAGATGCAATAATCTACAACTATAAAAATGAATATTTAGCACAGGCATCAGAGTAATAGTAGTAGATTTTCCCATAGGGCTTAAGACTTATCTATCCTTGGGTTTTTGGCTCTTTAACATTGCCAGACATGAGTTCCATATTGTGCAGTGAACCTCATATCTAAGTGATTTGCTATTACCATAATATTCTTGCCACTATTGTACCAGTAGGGATATCTTGTCAGGGCCACTTTTTATTGTAGCTGCCTGGATTCACAGCTTGGCAAGACTTTACTCCTCTGATAGCATGCATAGAGCCTTCCCTGCACTACAAGAGCTGTTTCATAGGGATGATGCTTCCAAACTGATGCCACCTTGATCTATGTGTCTGGGAGATGGAGTGTCACCTTATTATAGGGTAACTCCATTTAAACTCTTTAAATATATTTAAATCAAGAGGAGGGGGAGGAGAACATGAGGGAGAAGGAAGATTGAGTCAGGGGAAGAATAGAGGAGAGCAAGAAATTAGATACCTTAATAGAGGGAGCCTTTATAGGTTTAAAGAGACATCTGGCACTAGAGAAATGTCCAGAGATCTACAACGGTGACCCCAAGTAAGAATCTAATAGTGGAGAGGCTACTTTAAATGCCTTTCCCTGGTAATGAGATTGATAACTACCTTATATGCCACCCCAGGGCCTTCATCTAGTAGCTAATAGAAGCAGAAACAGAGATTCACAGCTAAGCACTAAGCTGAACTCCTGGAGTCCACTTTAGAGAGAGATGAGTGTTGAGCAAAGCGGTCAAGACCAGACTGGGGAAATCCACAGAAACAGCTGACCTAAACAAGTTGGAGCTCATGGACCCCAGTCTGATAGCTGGTGAACCTGTGTAAGACCAAACTTGGCCCCCTGAACATGGGTGTCAGTTGAGGGACTTGGGCCAGTGACAATGGAACCAGTATTTATCCCTAGTGCATGAACTTGGTTTTCAGAGCCCATTCCCCATGGAGGGATATTTTCTCAGCCTAGATACACAGGGGAGGGCCTCGATCCTGCCCCAAATGATGTGATAGACTTTGATGATTTTCCATAGGAGGCCTCTCTCATCCTCTCTGAGGAGTGGTGGGAGGAATGGGAGAAACAGAGGGAGAGGGAAGTGGGATTGGTATGTAAATAAGATTGTTTTTTAAAATTTAAATATAAAAATAAAAAAAACATTGGTTTTAACTAGTTGGCCAAGGAAAAATTTTAAAAGACAAATCTGTATCTCTATATGAATTAAAGAATACAAATATCATTAATTGGTTAAATCACTCTGGATGTTTCCAAATATGTTAGGACTTATAAATTAAATCAAATGAACATTCATTTTAGCATGTTAAATGTACTTTGGAATCAGTTCCTGGGCAGGTATTTTCCAAGTTTCAAAGGATATGCCTTTTCGAGATAGGGTTTCTCTGTATAGGTTTGGCTGTCCTGGAACTCAGTCTATAGTGTAAACCAGGCTGGCCCTGGACTCAGAGATCCATCCACCTGTATCTACCTCCTGAGTGCCAGGATTAAAGGCATGCACCATGACTGCTACTAGGCTATTTTATCTTTTATGTAGTAAGAACATTGAACATGGTCTCTGGCTCCCTTAATACAATTTTCAGTATATGACAGAGTCCCAAATAAGGTCAAGTGACTGTTTATAAATAGCATTGTTTCAGTCTTCCTGCTGGGATTAAAGGTGTGTCCTACCACCACGCAGCTTTTTCTGTATTTAATTCTATACAACTGAGCAAATTTTGTTGGTTCCTGGAATTGAATCTGTGGCCTTGTGACAGGTAAGCACTATTCCATTGAAGAACACCACCAGGCCAAATTGAGCAATCTTTAAGGACCATCTCCATCCCATATTACATGTACTATTGACCTTAGTTATGTCTTAGTTTGAAATATAACTAGAAAGGATTTTAGCCAACTTTTTATTATGCCAGTCGGTTTACTGGCATCCAAGTAAATGCCCTGTAAAGTCAGTTGCCTAGAGCTTCCATAGGCATTTTAAGAACGTTGTCATCGCTTAGAAGATACTTCTTTAAATTGCTACCTTTCTGGTCAATTTTTGCTGTTTTCAAGAATTACCTTTATCCCAATGGATATTTACCACTTTCTTGAATCTGTGCTAAACATTCTAAAGGTAAGTGCAAACAAACCATTTCCAAATAAGAGATGATTCAGTGTTTGGACTAAGTAAATGGCTGTTGAGGAGAGGACTTGAAGATCATGTTTCATTTAACAGTTGAAGCAACAAGATAAAGTCTCCATTGCAAGAAAGCAGGCTTTTCAGTAGCTGTGTAAATAGATACTAACAAACCTTAGACAGATGTTTGTGCCATAATTATCTCCATTCAAAAACATCACTGAGAGCTCACATATTTGAGTGGAGTGGTGAAGGATATGGGGGAGATCAAGGGCTCATCTGAATTTCCAGTTTTCTCAGCTATTGGGAAGTAACCATGCCGCTCTCATCTATATCTTATGCATTATTTTTGAAGAGTGGGTCCTTACGTCTCTGAAATCCTGCTGAACTTCTCATCCAATGGCCCGTGACTGCTACACCTGTACTAGGCAGTGACTATCATATTGCCCAGTAGAGTTCTACCTTGAGAATTAAAGTGGGTAGGATGCAAATGACACCAAATTTTAAATTTTGACCTATAGCTATGCATGGACATACCTTATCTGCTGACCCACATTACATCAGAACTAAATAAGCCTCATTTTAAAAAAATTATCATGCATGTGTGTGTGTAGCTCATGACAGTAAGTTTTGAAGAGTTACCTGAAAATGGAGGTCTATAATCAAAGCTACTTTGAGGCTGAGGCAGGAGAATCACAAATTCAAGGGCAGCCCGTGAAACTGTTTCAACATTAAAACAAAAATACAAAAAAGGCCTGGGGAGTCAAGCTCAGCACTACCGTGCTTACCTAGTATGAATGGAGGCCTGGGCTCAACACTTGGTTCCTAACAAGTAGAATCGCCACACTAGAAACCCAAGAAAAGTAATGAGGCAAAGGGACTGCATCAATACTGAGGAACTGGGTCTGATTATCAGCGGAGAGCTCTGTAGTTACCACAGAAAGCACAAACTTTTAACACTGCCAGCCTAGGGTGTATGAAAGGGAAATTCTATCCATCATAGTGTGATGTGCTTAGAGCCAGCCATCTAAACAAAGAACAAAGACGGGAGACTGGATGGAGGATAGGCACTGCACAAGCAGACACACCCACTCTGTACAGGGAAGTCAAGCAGGGTAGCAGTCAGGATAAGAACAGCAGACACATCTACTTCAGATGATACTCATCTCCCAGATTCTTGGCATATACTTTCATCTTTTTATATCAAAGATTAAGCCGTTCAACCACCAAAGAGATAAAAAACCTTGGCCAAATAACAAAGCCAGTACCTGCCTGTCCATTCCCAAAGCAGCTAGCTGAGGTCATCAGAACCAAGGTTGCAGTGGAATCCTCTATTCTAAATACTGCCTACGTGACTGGCTTAAGGTACCAGAACCTTGATGAGTGTCCACCTTTTAAAACCCCAAAGATGAAAAAGCACAAGTGATCACTTCATGCATTTTATTGATAGTCTATATTTTAAGTCTGCAGTATGACATTGTACATAGGGAAAGAGCTTCTTCCTAAAAGATAGCTATTAATAGTCAAACCAGATTTAATGAATGACCTTTCAAGGTCTTGTTCTGCATTAAACAAGTTAAATTGTAGCAGGTGTAAAGCACTGTACAAAAAAGTTGGGTACATTCTCAAAATTTCATACAGGGCTTCCCAACCAGGAGTTTGCTGGATCAGATACCGGAGAAGGGTGTTTCGTTCAGATTTAAATGGAAGGAAATGAGAAACCAGACAAAGCAAGCCAAGCAAATTCACTTCCCTTTGTGCTCTCTGTTGCTTTCTGCAAAGGTTCCCCAGAGGTCAGGAAGCCCTGCTATGACAATCATTTTAGTCTTTACACAACATGCACAGATGTGCTTCATGGTCAAAGACTTAAGGGCTGCCCTTTCCAAAGCTTTTCAGGTTCTTATGGGCTTCACAGAGCTTTCCAGGATTGCTGCCCAGTTCTTTACAGGAACCAAGTAAACATTTACAGCAAAGTAGCTTTTCCTGGGAGAAGACAGACATAGGTCCGTGCCCAGGCCAACTGCGTACCCACTCCACTGGACACTTCAAAGCAGCACCAGGGACAAATGGGGCTATCAAGAGGTAAAATCCACACGCTGCACAGTTTAAACATATAAAAACCAATCTGTTAAAAAAAACGTTAGTAACAGGGCACTGAGCAGAGTTAAGGCTGAGCAGCTGGCTTGACTAGAAATTGGAACTGGAAACAATTTTCAAGATGAGAAATGAGAAAAACCTTGAAACAAGGCACAGTGGTATGAGAGGGTTCACTTTCACTGCGCATCTCTAGACAGCTGCTTACCCAAATGACTACAGAGCAGCTATGGGACTGTAATAAACAAATCCTTGCTGGGTGGGTGGCATACCTGTAATTCCAGCCATCAGGAGGATCACTAATTCCAGGCCAGCCTGGGCTACAAAATGAGACCCTCTCAAAATACCAAAACCACTAAGTCCCAATATCTCACTGTAGCTCTGAGACTTGAATCCAGACATCTACAGGGACATGAAAACAATCATAAAACTGTTAATTCAAAAAAAAATGAATTCCCAATAGTAATTCTATTCTAAGCTGTAGGTGTTTAGATACAAACTATGGTGACTTAGATGAGACCATTCTCTTCCTGGAGTGTTGGACAGTATTTTAGAAATGTTCCAGTGAAGGAAAAAACATCTTTAATTTTAGAGTGCTTTGCTAGGTAGGTTTGGTGACAAGTACTTATATTCCAACATTCAGGAGGCAGAGGTACAAGGACTGCCACAAGTTTGAGGCTAGCCTGGTCCACAGAGTAAATTCCAAGCCAGCTAAAAGTACACAGTACAAGACCCTAGCTCAAAAACAGTAATTCAGAAAGCTAAAAAAACATAAAGGGCAGATACTGAGCTCAGAGCTGTTTTATTTGCTTAAACTGTGACTTAGAAACCCTCTTTCCTCAGACCTTGCACTTTAACTTCCCAAGCGAAGCATGATACATCGTTGTACATTTAAAAATAGTTTTTTGAAAAGAAAACTTTACTAGGTAACTCAATTCCAACACCATTACTGAGCATTGAACATACTGAACTGTACTAAAGGGGAAAAGCAGACCCCTTCACACGTGCCTTCACCGTGACAAAGGTACAGAAAGAACACTTTGGAAAGTAACAATCAGAACCATCTTAGGAGATTACCAAGACCCTAAGTGCTCTGCAGGCATGGCTCCCGTGCACTGCATATTTTTGGTAAGATGTGTAACATGAAAGCCAGAAAAAAAAAACATTTAAAAATCAACTAAGGCATATTACAAATTATTTCCTTTCACAAAAGAATTCTAAAAATCTCCATCTGTTAAAAAATGTCAACCTCAAGGTACCACTGCATTCTAACAAACTGTTAGAAATGGCCTTTAACAGTCATTTTGCAACATTTTGACCTCTTTTTATCACATGGGTATTTGGAGAACTGACTGAAAGTCATAGGAGCAGGTGGTTACATACAAAATGTGCTAAATGCTACCCTTCATAAATAGAAGACATTGACAAAAGCAGAGGATACTTGGCACAGAAATGAAGTTGCCCCAGGAGACAAAAACCTATTGCTTAACTAACACATAACCAGTTTCCTGCCTTGGATGGATTCTGACAATCATGTCCCCAGAGATGGACTATCTCCTGGCACTAACATTTCCTTATCAATGGGGCAAGTAAGTACCTGTTCCAGCACTAGCATGTGAGCCTCCTCCTGTCCCCAATGCCACCTCCATTAACACAGTGGCACAACTAACATGTTCTTTTCAGAGAAAATGTTCCAAATTCCCAGCACAGCTCTCTTCAGTGTTACTGCAAATAGCCTGCCATTTTTTAACTTGTTCAATTTTGTTATCAGCACTAATAAATCTCAACATTGTAAGCTGCGTGGAATAAAACAAAACATTGCAAACCTTTACACTAGTAAGCATATTTAAAAAAAACTTGGAAATATTCGAGGAAAATCAGGCTATAGCACTTTTCCCTATGCTTTGAACAATGTACTCTCCCAATATTATTACTGCATGAAGTTCAAAGTAGGTCTTAAAGACAGAACCTTTCCATAATGAAGAAAAAGTGCAAAGATACAAAATGAAATGTAAAGTCTTTTGCAAGAAAATGTTCCCTCAAGAATAGTTGTTTGGACACTGATGAGGGAAACAATTTACGTTGTTTATTGTATACCTGACACCTATACGAATAACCTTATCTTTAACGTCCGCAGCACTAGTAATATGTAATAGTCATAGACTTTGTAAAATAAAAAAAGCAAATCCCACTAAAAATACTTGTATTCATTCTCCACAACCCAATATGAGTGCTATTTGAAAGGGTCTACATGCACATCAAACATGTGCGTTCTACTGAAGGCTGGAAATGGAAAGACTGGGTTCCAATGTGTCTGAAGAGCATCAACATCTCCATTCATAACCAGCATTCTGCTTGAGTTACCTCTGACTTCAGTACTTCACAAATGAGTAATACATTTGGGGAGGTCAGGGAGGTGCCTGTTGTCAGTAACTTCATGTTTAGAATGTGCTGCAACTGTTTTTGAGCTACAGAAAATGAACACCCCTAAAGTGGAACATTTTACCAAGAGGAAAATGGATTTGTTTTTTAGTTAATAAGGACTATGCTGCAGATCTGAAAACCATAGAAAGGTGACAAGTAGGCTCACAAATATAAAGGAATCCTGACTTTTACATGGACAATTCTTTTAAAAAGATAAAAATGTATTACATAAGCGCCATTAACAGTGAAATCTGCTTATATTAAAAAAAATAAGTGAAGCTTTGTTTGGACATTATTTCCTTGCAAGAGCAGTACATATCCTTTGTAAACAACTACCATATTTACAATTTAATTTCCTTGATACTTAGGTAGGATTGAAAGCCAGAGTAAAACATGAAAAAATGAACTTTGAAATAATCTTTACTGCTAAGGTCATATCAGTGAGGGTAAGCAGGTAATTCCTAAAGCAGATTTGGGTAAAACATTTTCTGGAGTCCTGGACTAAACCTGGGTAGTTAGTTCATTTGATTAATGGCCAGGGATGTGCATGTTCAATCCAGCTTCTCTCTGGCCCGGTAGCTTTACCCCAGAGAAATGGCCAGACTAATCTTAACCCCAATCTGCCTCAAAAAAAAAAAAACAGGCAAGAGTACTGGGGTTATCACAATCTATTCTTACCACTGAAAAATAAACAATAAAGTGCGTGTCCATAGATGTGAGCCAGCAATCTCATCTTCAAATATGGGCAACACAACTAGAATCTGAATTTCAAATAACCCATCATGCCTCACTTTGAATAAAAGATAAAAATCTCTTAATTTATGAATAGATCTTTAAATGTGGCATGTTAGATCTGCTAGATACAGCAATGAAATAGACAAGTGTACACTAGTACCTTACACAATAAATCTCGAAAACAAGCAAATCCGAGACTTTTCCAATAGCACACCCATCTGTACCAACTGATATCCTTCCTTTAAAATTGGTTTAGAAGTCTCTTTCCTCCACCTTTTGTTTCTTTTTTCTTTTTGAGGAGCAGATTGTAAAAACATCAATTTAACTCGTGCTAGGTGGTAGTGCTTTGTTTTTCATAAACCAAAGACAGCTCTGCCAAATTCGCTGATCATCATCATCTATTCAGGTAGAATACCGGGTCAAGCTGCTGTGCCTGTCACCATATGAAACCAGTTCATGTTTGTATTACTGTCTTCATGAAAATGTCCCATTCTTCAAAGCAGTTTTCTTTACCCTCATCTATCACTTCCTGCCTAAATCCAAGTTCAAATACATGATCCCCATTGGTCTTTAATGCAGTTTGATTCTGCATGGTCTTTTCCTTTTCATGTCACAGTAGCTGTTCACAAATACATTAAATAGAGATATGTTCTGCTCTTGACATCTACACACTTACAAAAGCAGCTTCCTACTTTGTTTGGTGTGTTTGTTTTACTATGCTGGCTCACAAAAAGCAGTTCTCATTTCTAAGCATGGTACTTTACAATTTTGAATGCATTAATACAACAGTGCATTGGAAAAGTACTGAGCCTCTACAAAATAGCTTTACATTTTTAAACAAATGAATGTGATTTTTTTCACTTACACAAGCATAGGCTTTTTAATATTTCCACAAGATAAATATCTCAATTAAACTATAAGTTCACTCTATTGTGTGCCACAGTGATGGGCGTAGGACAGTTAATACACTTAGAAGATCCTAACTGTTTAGTGTTATTTACACTGATATGTCCATTGTCACCTACTCTGGAAGGTGAACAACCAATATTCAGAATGTGACTGTATTTGTGTCAATAACTGGGAATGGTATAGTTTTAGTTAATCACTTACAAAACACAAATGGAACTTAGTCTTGAGTGGGAATTTTCTTCATGCCTCTCTTATGGCCTGGAAAACTTTCAAAAGAGGTCAACATGATACAGAGAGAAGCCACTGCTAGGGCAGACCTTAAGATAACAAAGGGAAAAATGACAAGTGTACACGGGTAAATTATCAGTAACAGGTAGGTTAGCAATTATCTGGTACCGAAACCAAACATTTAAGTCCTAAAACGTTGCTTCTGTAATATTCTTTGTATCCTGAAAGAGAAATTAGAGAAAAGACATGATTCCCTCAGAAAGCAATGACTCAATTCAGGTTGTGACTTTATATTTAAGCACCACTCAAAAAAGTGGACATGAAGCAAGTGATTTCTGTTTGCCCATCACTATTCCAGCTACACAGCTGAGAGTTCTGTCTCATTACACAACACTTTCTCTGTTCCCAGAAGATAAGACCGCCCTGCGACAAATGGGACAGGTGGAATTCTCCGATAACCAGCGGTCGATGCAGTGGACGTGGTATTCATGGGAGCAAGGTAGTTTACGGAGTTTGTTGCCTTCCGTATATTCTGTAATGCAAACACTACATGTTTTCAATGCGTCGTTTTCACCAAAACTTCTCATGGCCAAGTTATCAATCTGTTCTTTGGTCAGTCCTCTAGGTTGGTCATCGTCGTCCTCATTTAAGAGGAAAAACTGAGCCAGACTAAGGAATGGCAAAGAGCCACTTTCATCAAATGCAACTGGGGCCCTGTGTCGACCATCTCTCCTGCCACCTGCTGGACCAGATGAGCCTCCTTCATTACCTTCAAACATCTCTGAGCTACTTTCTGAACTTTCACCACTAGAACTGGGGCTAGGGCTGGAGCTGGAACCGGAACCAGAGCTGTTGCCACCAGAGTTCCCTCTTCCACTCCGTGTCTCTACTCTGTCTGTATTGCGACTGGAGACTGAGGCACTGGGCTCCGAGTCACTGTCACTGTACATAAAATAGCTAAGCTCGCCAAAACCTGTCATTATCTGCCTTAACATGGTTTGAATGGCAACAGATGTAGTTTCACTTAATCCAGTATTTAAGATTCTACGAATAGGAATCCTGATAGTGCTGACATAGGTTCTCACACCTGCACGTTCGGAACGTGAAAAGGTGCGCCTAAAACCTCCACGTTCACTCTCATAGGTGACTGTGTTATTTGGTGCCTGAGACCTTGACCGAGTTCTGCTAGCTATACTATCTCTCTGACGGTATTCTCCGGGACGAACTCTTCTTACTTGAAGATCAAGGACTATGGTTGGAGGTCGCTGACCAGACCCTGCAGATTCACCATTGTTAACTGTGTCTGAAGAACTTGTTCCTTGAGAGGCATTTCTTGACCCAGAAGCCGCAAAGAGACCTCTACCTAGCAACTCAGGTCCACTAATCTGCTGTCTCAAGGTCACATGGTGACGGGTTCTAGAACTTCCCTCAGTCTCGTTTACCAAAGGGTTCTCAAAAGTCTGAGATGAGATACTATGATGAGATCTTCGTGGGATTTCACTTGTTGGGTGCAGAGGTGACCTGCTTCTTTCAGCTCTGGCTCTGGTTCTCCGGTGCTCTGGGCTCCGGCTTCTTGCCCTCCTCTGACCTCTGGTGGTTGGCACTTCTGTTATTGTTTCAGTTGAACTGCGCTCTGACCTAGATGCTCTGGCAGATGATGCCTCAGATGCTGGGTTTTCCATTTGCCTTTGGCTACTGTTTTCCATGTTTTCTACACTAAGACGTCTAGCAGATGGTTCATTTTCATTCTCTGCGGTTTGGCTTCCATTATTACGGTTAACATTTATCTCTAAACTGAATCTGAAATCACCACTGTTTGGATTAGTCCGGCTCACTGCTCTCCAGGACTGATTTCCTCTCTGACCACTTCTTGTTGTATTGCCAGTCTGTCTGACAGAGTTAAGCCAATCTATTATAGAGTCGCCATTGGACACGTCATCTGTAGCGTCTCCACCTATTTAAGACAAAGAAGGGGGAGAGAGGAAGAGAAAGGAACTACAAAAATTAGGACAATCATATAAATAACATTTAAGAATTTCACAATTCTGAATAAATTTTACATTTACAGATCTTATACTGTATGCCAACACCGATTTCTAATAAAAAAGCAAAAAAAAAAAAAAAAAAGTTCAGGTGTTTGAAAAGAGAAAGCTAAGAGTAACAAAATTTTATTTCCAGAGAGGATGTGGAAAAAGTTGTTTTCACAACACATGAGCCTATAACAGTGATTCTCAACCTGTGGGCACAACCCCTTCATGAGGAAGGGGTGCCTGATTCAGATATCTAGCATATCAGATATTTACAACAGGGTTCACCACAGTGGCAAAATTATAGGCATGAAGTAGCAACAAAAATAATTGTATGGTTGGGTGTCACCACAAAATGAACAACTGTATTAAAGGGTCACTGCATCAGGAAGGTTGAGAACTGTTTGTCTAGAAGAAGCTGTGAGACTCTGAGAAGGCAACTTGTTTTTTCCAGTCCAATGTCTAAACAAAATCAAACTACATAATCGCTAGTTGTGGGGGCTTGTGTTGGTATTTTAGTTCCAATTATATTTTTACCAAATTCTCAGTCCCCATTACTTCATGCAGAGCCTAGCGTAAGTGTCTTTGATAATATGAAGTTGCTTTAAAATATAAGAATTTTGCAGTCATAGCAAAAATATAAACAAGGTTAATGGTTTATAATTACTTGGATATTTGCCAATATCAAGATTTTAAATCATCATGAAAATGAAGACAACGAACAGCCTGAACCTAGAGTAACAGCATATCTAACAGTAAGTATAGTCACAATCTAATCTACCACCATGGCTCCTAGGTTACAATCAATCCCTATTTCCTGTGGAGAGGGAAGCACCAGTCCTGAGGTTTTAGGCAGTTTGCTCAGCAGCAGCACTGACACTCTGAGCCAATTAATGCTGGGAATTGTGGCATGCATTGTAGGACATCAGGGTGGTTGGCAGTGTCTCTGCCCTCTACCTGCTCCACACTAATGGCAAACCCTCATCAGCTCTGTCAAGCAAAGTGTCTCCAGTCATTGCTAATACCCCCCAAGAAGAACAAAATTACACCCAGAGAAAGGCGCTAGGGCAGACAAAGCAGCATTTCTTTTTGCTGATGAAGCCACATTTATAAACATGGAACTAAGTAGCAGGAAATTTCAATGGATGTGGAAAGCCAAGGGGAGGAAAATCTCATTTAAATAGGCTACTTCTCACTGTGGCCCAATTAACACAAACAATCCAAAGGTGAGGCCAAAAGCAGCATGCTGACATTCTCACCAATAGCAAGAAAATGCCACTTCTTTTTCTATGAACAGTTACTTATCAGCACATTAATTTGTGGCATTTGTGGATAATCTTTTGGCTGACATTTACTATTACGAAGTTGCCATCATTCCATCCACTACTCACCTCCCAAAGCACAACATACCTCTGTTTTCATCTGAGCTCTGTGGTGGCGGACCCTCTTTAATTTGTTGTAGTCTTCTGAGCAACTCCTCCTCAGTACTTTCACCTGAAGGTGGAATAATGGTTGCCAATTTACAAATGGCAATTGGCAAGTCACTCAGTCTTTTTGCCACCCTCATGTTTCTTTTTGAAGAAGGGTCCACCCAGGCTGACTTCAAACTCAACAACCTCCTGCCTCAGCCTTCTGTGCAGCTGGGATTACAGACACTTGCCACCAGGTCATGTCTGGCTTCATTGTCTGCACCTTAAATTGAGGGACTGATTTGTCAGAAGCCACAAACTAATAGCAGGGTCCAAACTGCAGTTAAGACATTCTAATTGGTGTCTGGTACTGTTTGCTCAAAATGCTCCACCTAGTCTTGCTGAAAGGTTTACCTTTAAAAGTCAGTGCAACCATCTACGGGTTGGTGGAAACAGAAATGGGAAAGAAGACATAACTTGAGTTCTAACTAGAACAAACCCCTTGTCTGAGTAAAAGAGAGTAGCTAAGGACCAAGTTCTAGCTGCCATTTAACCACAGCCAACTCTGCAGGGTTACAGTTGGGACAAATTCAGAGAATAAAGCATAACAAAATAAGATGAGTCTATTCTAGAAACTAAAATCCTATGAGTTATTTTGTAACTGGATGCATGGCTAGCCAGCTAAATTGTTCAGCTCACTTCTATGTAATTCATTTCACAAACAATTTTTATCACAATTCAAAAAATTCCAAATGTCTCTGACACGAATCCTTCCAACTATGAAAGAATGGAATCAGGTAATAAGTATGGGAGCAAATGCCATTCAATATCTCTTGTATTAATCACTTTTCATTAAAGAAACATATTGTAAAACAAGCTATTTCTTTAAAAACGTACATTAGATGTCGCTTACCTGGGGTGCCCAGCAAATTGTTGTCTCTCATAAGTCTATAATCATCTTCACTCAGATTATTTACAAATTGATAGAAGGCTTCTTCCCGGTCCAATCTATCCATTTGACTTCTGCGCTGAGCGGCAGATTGATCATTCCCTTTATCATTAGAATCTGAGCTGTCCATCTTGATAAACAAGCGGAAATTTATCTAAAAAGAGAAAGACCAACTTGAAAACAGATGTCATTATGCATTCCAGTGGTATTACATGAAAATCTAAATGCAGGCATTGAGAGGAGTTTTAAGAAAAATGAGCAAATGAATGTGATAGGAAAACTCTGGAAAAGCACTGTTACACTAGAAAGACTAGGTCAGGGACTTAGCAAACTATATATTTGGGCTACACTTAGCAATGGGACCTACTTTATCTTCCTTGTAATATAAAAATGGTTTTTACATTGAAGTGCTAGGAACAGGACCCAGGGCCCTGCCTGCATACACTCCACCATGAGGATACATAGGCAGCTTTTGGGTTTTATAGTTATTTTCAGTCAGGGAAATGCCTGTGTGGTTGAGTTAACTCAAACACAGTTCTCCTGCCTGAGCCTTTTGAGTGCTGCTGGGCCTACATAGGTGTGCCTCAAAGCATGGCAACTTGCACATTTCTTAACTGAGACTCTGAAACACAAACTTTAGTATTCATAGTCTTACTGGAGCACAGCCACGTGAGCTTGTGTTATAATGGCAGAACTGAGCAACTGTGACAGACTCTAAGTACCTTCCCTCACTGCTATGCACTGCTGCTCTCTGCATTTCCCTTACTGTAACTTGTATGGCATCTGTATCATCTAGGACTGTTCAAAAAATGTACAAGGATGCAGCCATTGTGGAAACTGAAAAGTGTACTTTGAAAATGACACATAAAGGCACAGCAGAGGGTACCTAATTTTCATCAGATTGGATGACCAAGGCTGCACTTAGGCAGATACTATGAATGTGTTAAAGTAGTACAAAATTAGATTAAAATACTTGTCAAAATACTCCCAATACCTATGCTCTGCAAATTACAGAACTAAAGCTGAAGGATTCCACCTAAAACCTTTCTTCATAAAAATGTACACATTGGAATACTATTCAGCTGTTAAAAATAAAATTATGGAATTTATAGATGAGTGGATGGAGCTAGAAAAATTCATCCTGAGGTAACCCAGATTCAAAGAAAAATATTGTGTTTTCTTTCATGTGGATGTTATTGTTTAAGCCTTCAATAGACATGTTACAATCCATATAACTAGAGGTTAGGTGTCAAGTAAGAAACTGGGGGAAAGGGTTTTTTGTTTGCTCGTTTGTTTTCTAAGGAGGGATGTGTAGTCATATCTTGCTGGTACAAATAAAGCCTGTCTGAAGATCAAAGGATAGAGCTTGTCACCAGCTAATCAGAGGTCTCCACAGGGGTGGAGCTGGGTGAGTGGCAATGGAGGAGGAATTGTGGGAGGGGAACCATGTTCACTATGTTTTATGAAAAAATTTTCAATAAAAAATAAGAAATAAAAATGAGGATTTAACCAAATTTCCAAATGGCTTTTTTTCCCCCTGAGCAAAGAAAGTCATTTTATCAATAGGAAATGAAATTTTGTTTAAGAGCAGAAATGTGTACAAAGGAAATGAACTTGTTAGTATTAGACTTTTGGTTTATATAGTGCTACAAAAAGCGGAGGGTACTGGACAGGCTGTGAGGCTACATGCACCATACAAGTAATGGAGTGGCTAGTGATGAGTTACAAGATACAACTTGTGTTCAAGTGTTTCTTTCCCTAGGCAAGTGTTGATGTTTCAACTAAATGGGCAACCATTCCTATGACTAGTTCACATCAAACAACAGGTGAGAATATAGCCCAGGCTGGCCTTGAAGCGTCACTCTTCCTGGCCTAGCTTTCTGAATGTTAAGACTAGAGGTGTTTTAAAAGAAGTTGTGTAAACACTTCATTCAGCATACTTAAAACAGGCCTGCTAAGATGATTTATAAATGAAATAATAAAAATATATTTGCAATAGGGAAACGCCTGGTGGGGCCATTTACATTTTATGAAAATGCAAATGTTTCTAAAGCTTCTGCTTACCCATTTTATTTTCTTCAACAAGTACTTTGAAGAAAATACCAATCTATCATGCTACTAAACTAATAGTGTCAATGTAAGCCTCATTATTTTGGACTTAATCATCTTGAGTTGTATGGACTTTTTTTTTTTTTCCCAATAATCTTCCTTTTTGAGACATGGTTTCACTATATATCCTTGGCTGGCCTAGAACTCACTTTGGAGACCAATGTGGCCTCAATCTCAAGATATCTGTCTGCCTCTGCCTTGCGAGTTCTGGAATTCTATCAGAAATCTATCATTTTGTTTTGTTTTGAAGATAGGGTCTTATTTTTCAGCCTATGCTAGCCTTAAACACATGACACATGGTTTAACACTGGTTAGATTTTATTATGATTTGTCGGAGTTGGGTCAAAGATCATATTTTTTTCTTAACGAGAACGACCTCAAATACTACAAAATACAAATGGCTTGAGAAATTAAGTTTGGCTGGTAACTAGTAGATAATGTCTCTTAATGAATAACTGGACAGTCAATGCTTACACACAAGACTTAAGAGTCATTGCAACAGTAGGGAACACTGGTATCACACACTATCGAAGACAGGCGAGCTCCATTCCCTTAATGCTCGACAGATATATTCTCTGATCTCCAACTACACAGTTCCAAAAGTGCAAAGTGAATTTCATCAGTTTAAACTTCATGCTGTAGCAGAAGTCCCAGATTTGGTTGCGTGCACCAACACTGACAGCTCACAACCATCTGGAACTCCATCTCTAGGGGATCTGACACTCTTTTCATGGCCTCTGCAGGAACCCAGCAACTACTTAGTGCACATACATACATGCAGGCAAAAACACTCATACACACTTTTTAAAAACTCAAAATAAAATTCATACAGTGTATAGCTGAGGAACTTCTATGTAGCTTTCAAGGGAAATAGCAGCCTTAAAAATACACTAAAACGTACACTTAGGAACCGAATCTCTAAGAGATGAGTATGTACCATTAAATCCAAGCCTTTGCGCATTTTTCAAAGATGAAACATGCAGACCCTGCCTCCAAATCCACAAATGACACATAAATGAAGACGTGTAAAAACCTCATTTCAAGTTACTCACAAGGACAAGCAGGGGTGTGTGTGTGTGTGTGTGTGTGTGTGTGTTTGTGCGTGCGCGCACTACCATGTCTGGCTCTGAAAACAAAGAATTCTGAATTCCTGGCTAGCCTGGGAAACATAGTAAGACCTCATCTCAAAAATAAGAACAAAACCAAACAACCATAACAAAACAAAACAAAAAAAAAAGGATGGGGAGTTTTCTGGAAGTTTGGCTTCTTTTTCACCTGCTGAAACCCTAACCCTCAAGATTATACTATTAGGAAGTAAAGATGACCTTCTAAGAAACCCTTAGAGAGATACCTTGATGTTTTCATCAATGAGAAGACAGTGAGCCATGAAGTCAATCCTCAGCAATCACTAAGCTGCCAAGGCCTTGATTCTGACTTAACTCTGCCTCCTGAACTCTCTAAACTGCTTATAAGATATTCAGCTTAGGGCATTCTATTATAGTAGCCCAAACCAACAAGGACAACATAAAAATTTAAATTTGTGGTGGAAAGTACTATAATTTATATCATCTCACATATGTAGCAATGTGCCAGAATCTTTATAAATCAATCCAAATGGAAAAAACCAATCCTGTTCAGTATAGTAGCTCAAACTACTTGTAACCCTGTACCTGGGAGACCAAGAGTTCAAAGCCCTGTGGTTGAATAGTCTAGACATAGTCACACCCACATCTCCATTCTATCTCCCTTAGACTATTTTTTTTTTTTTTTTTGAGACAAGGTTCCTCTGTGTAACAGCTCTGGCTGTCCTAGAACTCGCTTTGTAGATCAGGCTGGCTTCAAACAGCGATCCACCTGCCTCTGCCTCCCAAGAGCTGGAATTAAAGGTGTGTGCCACTATGCCCAAATTAGAATACTAATCTTAAACTACCCTATTATTGTTTAAATCAGTAAGATGAGCATGGCAAGGAAGTAGAGGGTACGGTCATAATATTTTCAGTTTCCTAATCTCATTACTAAGATTCTTTAGTTTCTATAAAAATTTCTGACAAGTATTTTAAAAACTTTGAGACTATGGAAGGTCTTGGGTGAACAGTCATGGAATGAGTCATATGGGTCAAATGTAAAAAAGCAATACAAGCCACCATTTTTCACTACAACTAACAAGAGTTGATATAGGCAGTGGTAGCAGTGGCTGCTTTTTTAAACAGAAAAGCACAAAGGGAAAGAAAACAAAGCCCTCAAGCGGTAACAATTTCCTAAAGAAAACCACCACTAATGTTTAACATTATTAAAGTAGTCAATGTTCTGGCTACTAAAACAAGACAAAATCTACTTGTGAAAGATCAGCAAACAAGTCCCCCCCCCCCAAAAAAAACCTTGCTGGCTCAATAGGTTTTAAAAATGTCAATCTTCCAAAGAAAGCAAAAACATCTGATAAGTTCTGACATTTGAAGGACATGAACCTAAGATAAAATGCACATGCCAATTACTACTCTTAAGAATAGCATCAAATGTCAAATATCAAAGGTAATAAGTCAACCAGGCAGTGGTGGGTGGCTTTAGTCCCAGCACTCGGGAGGCAGAACCCGGTGGGTCTCTGTGAGTACAAGGTCACCTGGTCTGCAAAGCAAGTTTCAGAACAGGCTCCAAAGCTAAACAGAGAAACCCTGCCTCAAAAAAGGTAGTAACTCTAAATAAAGTACAGCAAAATACGAAGAAAGGCAAGGCATGGAATCCCAGCACCAGGGAAGCAGCGACAGCAGCAGATGGATCTCTGAATTCAAGGCCAGTCTGGTCTATGTATAGAGAGTTTCAGGGTAGACAAGGATAGACTTTGAGACCCTGTTTTTTGTTTTGTTTTGTTTTGTTTTTTTAAGAAAAAGAAAAGAGAGGAAGGAGGGAACAGAAAGATTCCTTTAAATAGAAGGGCATAACACAAGAGAATATAACCAGTGCCAAACTAGAGCCAAGGGTTGACAAAAACAGGGAAGCTTTGAAATTCTTCCTTGTAATACAACAGTACAACAAAACTGCCCCCAAATGGAGATGCAATCAGCACCTTAAAGCAAGCAAGCTACCTGAGTCTGTAGTCATAACGTGTAGAAGTTGAACAGAAGTTAGAACAGATGGAATTCAAAAGACTCTCTGAACTAAAATGTCACTAAGTACAGGTTATATCTCCCCCTGTTCTAGGAATATGGTAATATTGAACTCTGTTTCCATGACACAAAATTCTACGACTTTTCTTGGCAAGGCCTACGGAGATAATATGAGACCCTGCCTCAAAACAGAACACAAAGACCAGTTCCAAATTCCTTTTACTCCCATAATGACATGCTGCTGCACATTTCCCCTACACTCACTGAGAAACATACTTCTACTCCAAAATGCCAAGCAAACTAGGAAGGCCTCACTGAACAGAACAGTGTTTGGTAAAGTAGTGGCTTCCATCAAAGAAAGTCTGTTCCTTGTAATTATTTTGGGGACAGGGAGAATAAAACCTAATTTGATTACTTCCCTACTCTCCAACCTTTCTGTTTTCATTCTGCATTGGCTAAGAGTGGAAAGAGTGAAAAGATTCGGCACTGCAAAGGTATAGTCTCCTTGCAGGGGCAGTCACATGGGAAGTCAGGTTCCAGAATCTAAGTAACTGCTTACATTTTGAAAGAAATGAAAATTCTGAATGCATGCACTGGTGTCTCAATGCCTGGTAAAACAATCTCACTTAGAACACTCAATGAACCCTGTCTCATTTTAAGGAGCCTTGTACTAGCTATGACATAAAATGAAGAAAAGTAATAAACACAACTCACAAGTTCTAGCTGGCAGATGACACTATTACTATTGTTTAGTGAGTGAAAAAAAAAAACATTTTAATGGCAAAGGTGTGTCAAAGATGTTAGGAAAGCATGATGCAAATAACTAAATACAATCTTTCTCCATTTTAGTGTGAAAATATCAATAAAGTGTTAAGAAATGGCTCTTTAGACATACATGATGAATTGTGATTATTTCCAGTTGAACTAGCAACAGAGAAAAAGAGCTGGGGCATATTGCTCAGGTACAGAGTACTTGCCAAGTATGTGAAGCCCAGCTTTCCTGAGGTGAGTAGAAGGGAAAAGAAAACCCACACACCCTAGATTCTTTCCACCTCACCAAAGAGGATTTTTAACCTATCGCCTCATTCCCAAGGTTTAACATTAATGACACAGAGCATATACTTGCAATATGATTAGCTTCAGGCATTTTGAAACAATGATTTCCTTAAAAGATTTCCTATAAGAGGCGCACAACACACCTTAATCCCTGGATTTCAGAGGTAAAAGCAGGTGGATCTCTTGAGTTTGAGGCCAGCCTGATCAACCCAGCAAATAAAGGACAGCCAAGACACCTCAGAGAAACCCTGTCTCAACACACCCCACCCAAAAAGATTACCAATAAAAGGCTACTGTAGAGAAAAATCCAGTTTCTCGTAAAGCATTTAGCTCTCTGCCCTGATTATAAAACAATTAAAATAAGATCTTTTTAACCACTCTATACTTAGTCCTAACAATAATTCCATGAAGCAGGAAACCTGCCTCAAGTTCACAGGTGAGAATCCTAAGAATGGAAGAGTGATCTGTCAAACCTCTGTGGACAATAAATGGTCACCAAGTAAACACATAACTACTGATTCCAAAGTAAATGAATTTTCCACTAAATGACTACCACCTCCCAGTATATTCCTGTTTGTGTGCTTTAAAATATATCCCTTAAATCCAATAGGCATGGCAACTGAATACCATGGGCTTTTTATACCAGTCCTTACCTCAACACTTTGAAACATGAAAAAAATTTTTTGTGGTGCTGAGGATTGAACCTTACAAATGCAAGACAAGCACCTTAACACATTGAGCTATATCCTTAGCACTCTTTGAGGTACTGTCACTATTAACTTCCTGCCTTAGCCTCCCAAGTAGCTGGGACTACAGGCCCACATCATGAAATCCACTAACAAAACAGCTTTTGATTGGTAATCACTCTTCCACTGAGTTATGCCCCTAGCCCACAAAACATCTTGTACTGGCACAAACAGCCAGATTTTCTCTTTTCAGGTCTGCTATTGGAGGTACATGGGCTCACTATGTAGCCTAGCCTTGTGTCACCATGCTGGCTCTGTAATTTTCTTCAACAGTGCTGGAAATGGATTGTATTAGGAAAACTCTACCACTGAGCCATACATCTCAGCTTGCATCCTATTCATTTTTTCCATATATTTTGTTAATAAAGTATTAGTTCAATAATACTAACACCAAAAGGAAAATCACCTGTTTGTTCAACGACAGCCAGGTATAGAGAGGAACACCTTAATCCCAGCTCTCACAGCAGGCTGATCTCGAGTTTGTGGCTAGCTAGGCAAACAGAGTGAACCTTTGTCTCAAGATAGGTTAAACCAGCTGGGTGATGGTGGTATACACTTTTAATCCCAGCAATCAGAGGCAGAGGCAGGAGTATTTCTGTGAGTTCAAGGCAGCCTGGTCTATAAAACAAGTTCCAGGACAGCCAGGGCTCTTTTATACAGAGAAACCCTGTCTCAAAAAACCAAACCAAACCAAAAAAGGTTAAAACATGAGATAGGCCCGTAATAAAGGTTTGTACTCCTAACTAATGGGAAACCTAAGGCAGGAGGATCACAAGTTCAAGGCCTATCTGTGCAACAGTTAGTTCCAGGGTAAGCTAGGCAACTTCCTGAGTTGTGATTTCAAAGTACAAAATGAAAATGTAAAAAGGGGGTAAGGCCTACAACTCAATAGGAGAGCACTTGCCTGATAAGCATAAGACTCTAGGTTCAAAGCCCAGATCCACCAACAATAATGTAAAAAATTAAATCAAATGATTTAGTAGATTTGATTTGAAGTCAGGATAAAAATACCATCATGCATGTAGATAACAGAAGTGTTAAGAATTTTTCTTTGTTGAATGTTTAAAGTTTATTAAATTTATAATAGATAAATGGGTGGAAGTTTAATTTAGCTGTGCATTTCTGCCATCTCACTTTTAAAAATATGATGCATTCTCAAAAAAACAAACAAATGAACAAAACAGGGCACTGGGCATGGTGAAACATACCTTTAATTCCAATACCCAAGAGGCAGAAGCAGGCAGAACTCTTGAGTTCCAGGCTAGACAGGGCTACAGTGAGACCCTGTCTCAAAAACAAACAATAAAAAGAAACCAAGTACAGAGGGACTAGGGATGGCTGTGTGGGTAAGTACTTGTTACTCTTACAAAAGACCTGATTTCCTAGCACTACATGGTGACTCACTCCCATCAGTAACTTTGGTTCCAAGGAATCTGACATCCTCCCCTGACCTAAATGGCTAACATGATGCATATACATACATACAGGTAAAATACTCACACAAATAAAATAATCTAATTAAAAACAACAGGACAGGGTTGTTTTTTATGCATTTATTTATGGAAGATAGTACTCACCAACCACTTTATTTGTTGTAGAACATGTAGTGCATCCAGCACTACTGAGATACCATAGTAATGAGCTTACAGATTACCTAAAGTGAAACTTAGCTTTGCTTATAATTTCCTATCTTTACCTCTGGTAAAGGGCAGCTGAAAACTCCAAAACGGATTCAGGAATGTCCCTCATGTCTAATCTCTTGGCAGGAAGAATACTGACTTGCAGTTCACAATTGCGACTACAAGCCTCTAAAATAGTCAATTGAAAGAGTATTAAGAACTATATAGTAAACGCTACCAACTTACAGGGTCAAGTTAGTGGGAAGCTACTATGACATTCATCCCACTCAAGTTCATTCAGAATGAATTTAATCTTCAATCACCCACTCAATGTTCTTTTGCTATTGTTCTACCTCATTAAATCAGAATAACATAGGTTTTGAATAGCTTCTTTTACTATTCTGAAAAACTTAATATCCTAGAGATTCCATGTTTATTTTAAAGGGCAATTAATACAAAAATCTGATTATTAGTAGTGTTGACAGTAATCAGTAACTACTATACTATTTCAGGACATAAGATTTCCATCAAGCTGGGCTTGTGAAGCACTCCTGTAATCCCAGCAGTTGGAAGTCTGAGGTAGGAGGATCATGAATTCAAGGCTGGCTTGAACACAAACAGTCTGCTCTTATCAAAAAACAAACACAATAAAAAATATTTTCCCCCTAAAATACCTGGAGGGTGAGATGGGAGTATTTCCGTGAAGTTGCTATATACTTAGCTCCAGGACAACTTGGATTATAGAAGAAACTTTGCCTCAAAAAATCAAAAATAAAACAGAACCAAAACAGACTGGCATTATCACCTCTATCAATTACTTAATTTTAGTTGAAGAAAACAATTTTAAGATTAAACATGCAGACAACTACATCCTTCCTGAACAAGTGTTCCTACACAGAAATCAGAGGGTGGCCTTGAACCCTGATCTGATACATTAAGAACCTTTTATACCTGTACTCCCCACCCAAACTCCCTCAGACTGTCACAGGTTGCAATGACAGTATAATCTGTAGAAGTACAATTATTATCTCTAACCTACCTAAATACACGCGCGCGCGCGCGCACACACGCACACACACACTGTCCTGCTGTCTACTACCAATATTGTCCCACACATACATCAGTGCTGTTATGATTAATGAAATTAAAATCTCAAGGTAAAGCATTGTAATATGAGAAAAATCTAAAGCAAAAATGACAATTACCTATTTCAGGTGGAAACCCTATGTTCAAAAACATACATCCAAATTGAGGAATTATCTTTAAAAAAGAAAAACCCTCAGTTAATTAGAGGTGGAAAGATAACAGCTTTACACCATCTAGGAAATGCCTCTATTCAAACTGAGAAAAAAATGATGAAGGAAAAAACAGACATGGAACTATTACTATCTTAGCATTGGTAATCAAAACTTCAAAGTACTATATAAAGTGGGACATGAAGATTCAGAAATCTGGTATTCAAAAATGTTAAAGAACTACACCTACAAAAATAATGCCCTCATCCTGGGTACTAACTCAAAAATGCAGCACCTCACTGGTCTGGTTTTGACTTACTTATTAGCCTCTCTATGGTAAATCGAAGGAACAGGGAGCTAGTCAGTGAGCTACTCTAATTCCCAATCCTGTATGATTATGGAAAGAATACACATACCACAATTCTATAAATGTAAATGGTCTACTTTACTTGCTCCTACTGAAAATCTTATAACAATGTTTACCAACTGAAAGATAGCAGCCAAACATTTCTAAAGATTTTAGTGAGCTATTTCTTTTAAGAATCCTGGTTGTAATATTTTTTTTTTTCATTTTATTTGAGACAAAGTCTCACTATATAGAATTGGCTAGCCTAGGAACTCACATGCTGGTCTCAAATTGTGCTGATCCTCCTATGTCTGACCCCACCCCAAGTTCCAGTATTCCAGATGTGGGCCACCAAGAGAGACTCTGAATTTTTTGAAGTAAATTTACCAATTTACACCAAGAGCAATTAATTCTTGAAACAGGAGCTGTAACAAACCACCCACATAATGCATAGTTGTGGGATAACTTACCTGTTCCACTGAGGCAAACTATTTTTACGAGTTAACGACACTTTCTGATGCAAGATATAACTTACAGATTATGACCTTTTATTTCCACCAGCTTTTTGATGTAACTGGATAAGTTTGGTGACTTCAAGTGTCAAGCAGGCATGAGATAAAATGAGGCCCCCACCACATACTAATATTTAACACATCACTCAACTTCTCTCACAGTAGTCTGCTTCCTCTTTAAAATAGTTAACATCCCCATGAAGATCTGATTGTGAGGATTACAAAATACAAACGAAGAGCCTAGCAATACTATTTAAAAGAAGTTAATTATAAATGTAACCTAGTTCACTGTCCAGCAGCATTTGGACAATCCAAGTTTGTACCTGTTTTCTAGGAACATTTAAAATGTTTCACTTACTTTTAAGTGCCCTGGATAGTGCAAACAATTTATATGGTTTCTTACAATGTTGATAATAACAACAGAATTAATTAGAGCAATACATACCAGTATGGCTTCTTGAATCTTGGAGGGGAAAAATTAAAATGGCAGACAAAATAACTCATATTCTATTGAGATTTCATTTAGTTATTCACTGAACATTTAAAAGCATTTTCTTATACCCAGGTCTTTCCAATAATATCTTAAAGCATCCTAATTTTTTCTTTTAGTGCTATAAAAGCTTGGCTAATTTTAGATTACGTTGAAAATAAAATTCACAGTTAAGGCATAGGTGATTTTCAGGTACCCTTTGAATTCACAGTAAAAAGCATCCACCCTCGTCATTAAGAATCCATTCAACCACAGGGACTGTAAAACACAACATATATTTGTAAATACATTCTACATACACACCATCAGAAGAAGAAACAAAAAATAATTACCTGTCTGTTATGACATAGTACTGAAATCCAATAAACTGGATTTAATTTTCTTCACTTTGCTCTAGAAGGAAAAGAATTCGTTATTCTTCCTGTTACAAAATCCACATTTTCTTTGAAATAAAACAAATTCTTAAAAACACATATGTATTTTAGTTCCATGCATCATAAGCCAAATTAATTCAATGTTAGTATTAAGATAGTTCGGGAACCAAGAAGGGCAGAGGGAACCAGCAATTAGATAAAAGATTTCCTTTAAAAACCAAGAGGCAATCTACCTTTTAATATTAACTTGTTTAAAACAGGCCTTCCTTATCAGACTAGTAATTATTTTCAGATTCTAAGAGTCACTTTCAAGGACTTATTTGGTACACTACACTAGCCCAAGGCAGAAACTAAAGTAATAAAATCCATCAGGACATCTCAGGCTAAAAAATGTTTGTGATCTTTCTCAGGAAAAACTGCCCTAAAATAGTTACTTTAAAGGGTGTTTGGGTTGGTGTTTCTAGATACTTAACCTGTATTTCAGAAACTGATTTGAGGAAAAGGACGACCTATAATTGTGCCTGCCTCCTCTCCAGACGACTCTGATTGATCGGATGGGAAGATGAGTAACTTTGTAATTATGAAGAATCAAAGAAATCATTAGCGCTACACTTATTTTTTTTTCTGTCTTCAATCATCTAAACACACTGTGGTTAATTATGATTCAAGAAATGTAAGCAACTGATTTCTAGCCAAAAGAATTGTGGGGCCTGCCAGTGGTGCATGAGAATCTGATATAAATCTTTTGCCCCTGAGAAGAAAAAAAAAAAATGACCTTAATAAGTAGTCTGCTAGGCCTCAGACTGCTAGAATAACCTGTGGAATAAGTATGGTGAAACTGTCCAGGGAAAGAACGTGGCTGTCTCCTCCATCTTGAAATTAATCAGCGTAAGGGGAAAAGGGACTGAGTATTCAGGAAGCAGAAGCCCAACCGGTTAATACTAGTTACTAAGCTATGGCGTACGTGGCAGGTACCGCCCGCAGAAGCCTAGACCCTTAGGGGGTTTTTTGAGTGGGGGAGGGGTATGAATGTTGGCAGATCACACGGATATTAACTTGAAAATAATTTGGCCCAATTCCCACAACTCACCCAGGGAAAACAACCCGCAACATCTTTTCCCTCCGTTTTTTTTTCCTTTTCTTTCTTTCTTTCTTTTTTTTTTTTTTTTGAGTGTGGGGGATAATCCTTCTAGTAATATCTAGCCAAGGCTACGCACACCAGGGCTAAAGGAACCAGGAAGCAAACCACATATGTCCCCGATCCTCAGGGAAGACTGTCATCGTAGCCTCAGAGGGCAACTAATTGGTAATGCCCTCCAGAAGGGTTCAAAATGGGCCTTTACGAATCCTGGGAAAATCTAAAGGCCCAAGAGTTCCAAACATCCGACTTAGAGCACCTCCACCCCACTTCCCCAAACCCTAACCCGATCCGCAACGCGGGGCGACGAGGGGGGGAAACTCGGAGTAAGGAGAACTGAAGAAGCTTAGATTCTCACGCCTGAGGCCCACAGCCCAGGATCGCCTCCCCGGCGTTCATCGCTTGGGAGGGCCGGGCCGCGACTCCAGGGCCACGGGGAGGAAGTCCTACCCACCCGCCTTCCCCTTCTTCTCTGAGCCGGCCGCGACTCACCACCCAGCTAAAATGGCAGCGGCGACTACGCCACGGAGCCCCCCGCAGCCACGAACCCGGGTCGGGAGGCCGTGCTGTGTCTCGGCCGCGGCCAGCCACTCGGGCCATTTTGGGAGGCGCGGGGCCGCAGCCTTGCCCCAGCCCGACATCCCATTTCTCAGGGTGCCCGAGCCGTCACTTACTCGGTGTTCTGGCCAGGAGCGGACTCGCTGGGCTCCGCCGCCGTCACCGGGGCTCCGCCGCCCAGCCGCCGCCGCCGCACTCTAGCCCGCCTCCGAACCTCTGATAGAGACCCGCCTCTAGCCCAGCAACGGTTCTAAGACGTAGCTCATGCAGCCATCATCTTCCCCATTGTTACCTAGCAGTGACAGGAAACGACTGCTCACAACAGGAAGTGATGATGCCGCGTCCCTGCTTCACAGGCCCAGTCCCAGACTGCTGACCAGCCAATCCCAGTTGATTCCTCGAGAAGGCCTAGTGGGCAGAGGAGGGGACCGGTAGACTACCGAACCAGGCGGACGGCGGGTTAGGGAAAAAATGCTGCTGTGACGCCCACCATGTGACAGGCCCCACCCTCATTCGCCATTTTGAATTGTGGCGAGAAATTCGCGTTCTGAGAATTGTGGGAACCTTTGCTTTCCCATTATGAAAGCTGAAGGACATCACAGTTGGGCCGCCTGAAGCCTTTTTCAGGGAACAAGAATGTAGTACCAATGTAACTGGCACTGATCCACACAGTCCAGACTAGTGTAGACAGCAGCCAACATTTTATTCAACATTTATTTATCGAGTGCCAACTGTAGATGAAGCACAGCTGTAGATGTTGAGAAAGTTAAATCAAAAACAAAGTTGAAATAGTCTAAAAATAGAAATTCTTAGTTCTGTCGGGATTTGGTAATCTAGAGTGAACAAAATTTTAAAATACATTGTTGCCCAACGCCGGACTTTAAAGTGGGGGATGGGTGCACTGTCGGGACAAAAGTGAATTTGCAATGTTAAAAAGTAGAGAGGAAGGACTCCACGAGGCTCTAACTTGAGTACTTTAAAGGGGCGGGGTTTGTAAATGGATGGGAAAATCTGATAGGGGAATTCTAAAAGATTGGTTAAAGACGCCTTTCTTAGCTGCTAATGACTAAAGGAAGGAATGAAGGGAATGCACCCTACAGCTCCCAGTTCCCATCCAACAGTGAAAGGGGAAAAGAACCTTAAACCAGTGTTTTAAGGATGTCTCCGTGTCCCCACCCCCATTTTCCTGTTTTCTGCTAAACAGATAGGTACAGTAGCTTTTTATTGTTTTTCCAACGGACCTAATTTGTTCCTACCTTAACTTCTTAAACTAGCTGCAAGCCTGGTGGTGTTGGAGCACACCTTAAACCCAACACTCAGGCCCAAGCTGTAGGATCTTAGTTCGAGCGAGGCCAGCCTGGTCTACAGATCCGAATTCCAGGACAACCAGTGCTACACAGAGAAACCCTGTCACAAACAAACAAAAACCCAAACATAAATGAGGCTAGAATATTTTTCTTTGCTATTTTTGCATTAATCGTCTAGGCCTCACCTCACCAGAGAAACTTCCTGTGACCACCCTATTTAACCTAATAATTTCTCCAATGCCTTTACCTGTTTAATTGTATATAAAGCATTTCATAACTATTTGTTTATCTCACCGTTTAAGAACACAATAAAACCCCCAGAACTGGGAAGGCTGAGGCAGGAGGATTGCTGAGAATTGGAAGCCATCTTGGGTTACATAGTGAATTTCAGACCAGTCTGACTTAAGTGTAAGACATTTTTTTTTTTAAAATGGAGAGTCTCTCTTTGAGGCCCAGGCTAGCCTTGAATCTACAATCAAGCTTCCATTTCCCAAGTACTGGTATTTCAAACCTGCGCTAGTACAGAGTGCTCAATAATTCATGTAACTTTTAAAAGTAATGTGTGTCCAAAGCCTCAATGTATCTGAGCATGACAGGGTTTGCATATTATGCCAGCACCTAAGAGAATAAAGTAGGTTAGTAACAAAGTCATGGTCAATCTGGGCTACATAGTGTGTTATTGGCTAGAGTGAGACTGTTTTTTAAAAAATATGCTAGTCATAGTGGAGGCTTTTTTTTTAAATTACCGTGTGTGTGTGTGTGTGTGTGTGTGTGTGTGTGTGTGAGAGAGAGAGAGAGAGAGAGAGAGAGAGAGACAGAGAGACAGAGAACTTTCTGTGCTCCCCCACCTCCCAGTGCTAGGGTCCAGACTTAGAAATACTACCGATAAGCTAAACATCCAACGCCTAGAAAGAAGTCTAAATGTGCATACACGAAAGTAAAGTGTGATCGTTATTAGCCATTTAACCTTCTTTGCCTTTTTCTATATTGTTTTAAACATTTTACAAAATACATGTGTTAGTAAGTTTTAGAAAAGGGCGAGCCATTTTCATTCAGAAGAAAAAGCTGTCTAAATGTTAAAAAAAAAAAAAGAAAAATAATTTCTATCCATTTATTCCTTCTACAGTCCAAATGCACACTTTGCCTTTTTTTTCTCATGCTCTTTCAGGAGCATGAAGCTGCTTCCGGTATTTAGTAAATTATTCACTTTGTTGCCAAACTCTACATGCCTAGATAGAACCATCCAAAACAAAAGCTGGATACTTAGTTTCTGTTCAGCCTACTTGTTTTTCCCACTTAACACTGAAATGTTGCCTAAAACCCCTTCTTGATTAAGTGGCCTTTAGGAAAAAAAAACATTTCCTTGTGTTCATCTCAATGGTCTGCTGATCGCTATTCAGATCTATCAGTAGCTATTGTCACACTACTCCACTCTAGTAAGACAGGCATTGAAACAGCATCAATGTAAAGAACACTGTAAAGGAGACTAGTGTACTAACACAAGTACCAAGAGAAGCTGCTATTTGTGCCTGAGATCTGAGAACAGGAAGGTGCTTCAGAAAAATAAGGGAGGAACCCTGAGAGAGGGAACAGCCTTATTTAAATATCCGGGGTGAGAAAATGGAGCCTGAGGTACTGAAAGACTAGATGGTTTTCTCCAGCAAAGATTCTATTTTATTTTCCTCACAGCACTCACACATAAGAATTTATCTCGTTCGTTTGTTTGCTTATCGTTTTTATTTGTATGTTTATAATCTGTCAGTCTTCCTGCTGGCTGGCTCCCACCCTTTCGATAGTAAACACCGTGGGAAACTGAAGCTTGGCTCCACCCACTCACAGCAGAATCTCTGGAGCTTAAAAACTAACAGGCACTCAATCAATATTTTTTAAATGAATCATCGAATCAGTCTGTAGTTCTTGTTGCAGATTTTGGATCTATGCTAATAACAATGAAAATCCTTAGGTCTTTAAAGGGAAGCGCAATACTATCTGATTCAATTTTTAAAAACTCTTTATGGGTGCTATGTGTTTGATTTTGATTTTTCCTTTTTAAAAATAATGTTCAGATGAAGGGCTAACATTTACAGCTGCTGTGTGTTTGCAACTTCACTTTTCTCTCTAGAAATAATCTCACTGGTTTAAAATGTGGTAAGTACAATCTTTAAGACATTGCCAAGGTTGTGTAGAAAAGACAACTACAGAATATTTACTTAGGTCAGGTATTGCCTCTAATGGCTCTTAAGCATCTTTTGAGTAAGAATAAGAATCATGGGCCTCCTTGATGCCACCAGTGGGTACAGTATATTTCACCTTGCCACTGCACACACAGAACACTCCATGCCCCCCCCCCCCCAGCCTCTGCCTCAGCCAACGCTCCTCTATACTACTCTTTCGATGCCTCCTTTGGTCAGATTTCAGCTAGTGTGAGATCACAACAGAGAGATTTACTCTCCCAGGCACTTCATCTTCACTTGGCATAACATGCACTTGTTTTGCATTTGTAGATGACATGTCCTCCATGAGAATATCTATTTCTTGAGAACAAATCCTGCCTCTTTTGTTTGCTTCAATATTCTTGCTATCTTGAAGATCCCTGACCAGTAATAATTACTCTGTAACCATTTGACTAAATGAATAAATGAAAAATATCCACCTGGCCAACAAAAATCTTTTAACCAAAAAACATTGCCTATCATTTAGTGCTTCCATTTTCCAGTTTTCTCCTTTAGTGGTTGTCGATAAAAGTTAAGATAGGAGTGAACTCTAAATGCCTTCTTCAGTTTGTTTTGAGGAAGTGCCTCAAAGGTAAATATTCACTAATGTTTTATTTAAATAAATTAAGTATTTATTTTGGCATTGGAGATCAAACAAAAGGCATCTAAGATCTTCTGAACACTAAGCAAGAATTCTACCACTGAACTACATCCCTAAGCTTCTTATTCATTCTTTTTTTCCTTTAAGTCAGTCATTCAACAAATACTGTGAGCCAAAGCTCTGTGTTAGGCCTCGGGGCTATGCATACAAAAGTTACAAACTCTGTCCTGTTCACAGAATGGAAGAGAAGCATCCTGGGAGGATGTAGTCTCATCATTTTGTAAAGATGTGTGTTCATTCCATTGACTGCCCAGGAAACTCTTTAGTTCACTCACTTGTGTGATTTGTTTGAGGGTACAGAAGGCATTAATATCATCAAAGAATGATCAAAGTAACTTACATGCGTGTATGAAAATGTCACAGTGATAAAACAAGAAAAGGTCAAAATAAAGCCCATTATTTTGTACAATTTATACACTCTAATAAAACAGAACAAAAGAAAGATTAGAAAGTGAAGCGCACACAGCACATAAAGCCTGTAGCGGGCATTTCAAGACCCCAGAACTTTGAAAATAGTATCTTGTGTGTTAGCCCCATCCGTGGCAGATTACAATTCCTTTCACTTCTAACAGCACAATGGCCCATTTTAGCTGGGACTATAGGCACGTGCCTGTCAAACGTCCTGTTTATACTGGCATTGTCATTGAAAACTGTTAGATCCTTGAGAGCTATTATCTCTGCAAAGTTCACTGTGGTGCACATTGTTTCTCTCACAACCCCCCTGTAACTTAATTAACTGGAGTTGTTATCCTCAGGAAAATAAATTCTAGAATAGGAAGCATTATTGCAAATGTTTGGCATACCAGAAATAAAAAGAGTGCTGGCTAATTGCATTAATATTAAAGGAATTCAGCTTGGATTTGTAGTTGCACCCCCTCCCAGCTGTTCTTGCAGCCCTGACAGGGTTTTCTTTACAGTCTGCTGTCTGGGAATTAAAAGACAGTCTGCTTTAGTAAAGCAGCGGGATGCGCCTTCAGTATCCAAACAGAAAAGTTCAGACCCGGGGTCACAAGGCACAGAACACTTCTGTAACTCATACCAAAGCAACTAGAATGTAACCTTTCTATAACACACTAAGAACAGGGTCGTAGAGAGAAGACCAGAGTTGTGGGTTTAGAGAAGATGCAGTCTTGTTATCTTTGACTAGCAACTCATTTTTAATAAATCTTTTGTTTAAGTTATTTTAACTGTGAAGAATAAAATGTTTAAAGCTGGGTCAGGCTAACTGTGGGCTACCATCTCTGAAGTCAAACATACCAAACGTCTCTTTGGAGACAAAATATCCACGTCTTTGCTTCAGTCTCCTTAGTCAGTAAAGAATCAACCTTGGGCCTATAAACCTCAACTCTGCTCTCCGCAGATGTCAGCCCTCGGGCCTCTACCGTGTCCACCCACCCTGCCCTTCAGGCACGCCATATGCGCAGCTGTTTTCTCCGGGGAACCACATTCAGCAAAAAAGTTGCTCCTCTGCCTTCCAGGTCTCTTCAAAGAAGGAAGGCCCCGCCTTCCCAGCACTTTGACCGGAAAATGCCTGCTCAAAGTCTTCCCCTCCCCCTAGCAGTCTGGGGAAAATCCCAAGGCTACACTCAGCTCTTAGAGTCCCAGCTCTCCTGGGGAGAGACAGGAAGGCCATTTGTTTAGAGCAGTAGACTTTAGTTCCACCCTAAGATTCTCATTCAGATGTCTCAGGTAGGAACCTGAGAACAGTCAGGCTTTAAATTGTATGTTTATTCATTTAAATTACTTCCCGGGTTTTGTTTGTTCTGTTTTGTTTTTCTCAGTTAGGGTCTCTATGCAGTCGTGAGTGGCCTGGAACTTGCTATTGTAGACCTGGCTGACTTCAAATATGCAGGTGTTGATTCTCTTGTCTCTGCTTCCCGGATGCTGGAATTCCAGGTGGTCACCAGCACCCTATTTTAGAAATTTTCATTTTAAATGCCACCCCTGCCACCAGCAAAGATTCGGATCAGGATTATTGGCTGAGAAGCACTAGGAAGGCCACCTTTGGTTGAAACAGTGATAGCTGTCATGTGCTGTTGCTCTACTAATGTAACAAGTACAGCATCTCATTCGTAGTTCTCACCCAAAAACCTTGAAAGATGTTATGAGCATTATAAGTGAGGACAATGAAAGCCAAAGCAGTGAAAACCAGCACCAAAATCAAAATGCATTTCTGGTTCCAAAATCTGGTTTCAAGTGAATCACACAATATTTTTTTTTCCATACCAACATAGTTCACCTTATACACCCCAAATCATGCCACTGAACAAATAAAGGACAGCAATTTATACATATTTTGGGCATTGTACCCACGATCTTAACATATGTTAAACAATGTTCTCAATGTTATACCCATTGCTGGAAGTATATTTTCTAAAAGACGATTTTAAATCGAAGGGCTCTGGCTATAGCTTGGTGGCAGAGTGTTTTGTTTGGCATATTCAAGGAACTGCAAAGCAAACAAGCAAACACTGTTATAATTCCAGAATTTGGGGGAGTTGAAGCAAAAGGATCTCAAATTTGAGGTCAGTGTAAAATACAGGACCAGAGTCTATCTAAAAAAAAAAAAAAAAAAAAAAAAAAGCAAGAGAGCAAGAGTGCCTTTCAGTACTGGAGTAACCGAGAAACCAGACAGAGAAGATACGGTACTGTAAGCTGTTTCTAGGAGTGAGGGTCAGGTCTCACTATTTAGGCAGTTGGCCTCAAATTCATGGTCCCCTTGCATCAATCTTCCAGCTTTGTGGCAAATGCCTTTACCCACTCAATCATCCCACCAGCACTACACATTCTGTTTTTCAATGATGTGCATGTGTGTACGTGTCTAATGTATATGTAGAGCTGATAGGACCAGTTCAGATGCCATTGTCAGGAACACCATTTACATCCTTTGAGACATAACATCTCTTGGTCTGAAGCTCAGCAATTAGACTAGACTGTCTGGCTAGTGCACCTTGGGATCCTCCTATTCCTGCCTCCACAGCGTTTAGATTACAAGTGTGCATCACTACATCCAACATTTCCCAAATGAACCATTTTCCAGTCCCCTCTTTTTACTTAAATGAAAGTTCCTGATGAGACAGACTCACTTGAGATGCCTGGGTAGGCCTCCTTTCAGCCCTCCCCTTTTGAGTAGCTACAATTACAAGCCTGTACCATAAGAATGACACCTTTTCTTTCCCCAAGACAAGGTTTCTCTGTGTTGCTTTCAAGCCTGTCCTGGAACTAGCTGTGTAGTCCAGGCTGGCCTCAAACTCAAAGTGATCCGTCTGCCTCTGCCTTTCCAAGTACGGGGATTAAAGGTGTGCGCCACCACTTCTCTGTTTGTGTAACAGCTCTTGTTGTCCTGGAACATTTTTTTAAATGGAAAAAAAGTCAATGAAAATATTTCTGTTTTTTCTTCACACTCACAAAGAAACAAATGGGGAGTCGGGCACTGGTATTGCACACCTTTAATTCCAGCATTTATAAGGCTGAGGCAGGTGGATCTCTATGAATTTGAGGTCAGCCTGGTTTACAGAGCTAGTTCCAGGACAGCTAAGGCTACACACACACACACACACACACACACACACACACACACACACACACACGCGCGCGCGCAAACCCTGTGTAGGGAGGGAGGGACGGGTGGAGGGAGGGAAATATATTCTTTTTCCTTCAACTATGACTGACAGTTTTGCTAGGTAAAGTAGTCTAGGGTGACATATGTGGTATTTCAGATAGTTTTACTGGGTATAGTAGTCTGGAGTGGCATCTGTGAGTTTTTACAAAATGATGAACATCATTCCAGGTCCTTTTGCCTTTCAGAGTCTCCACTGCAAAAACAGATGTCTGCTGGGAAGTGGTGGTGCACACCTTTAATCCCAACACTTGGGAAGTAGAGGCAGGTAGATCTCTGTGTTTGAGGCCAGCCTGTTCTACAGAGAAAGTTCCAGGCCAGCCAGGGCTACACAGAGAAAACTTATTTTGAAATTTTTTAAAAAAAAGGAAAGAAAGAAAAAAGAAAAAGAACAGATGTTATTCCAACAGGCCTGCATTTATATGTGATTTAGTATTTATCACTTGCAGCTTTCGATATCTTGTTCTTTACATTTAGTATTTTAATTATTTGTCAAATGACATATATCTTTTCTAGCCCCGTCTATTTGTTGTTCTGTATGCCTCTTGAACTTTGATAGGCATCTCTTTTTTAGAAACAAGACAGTTCTATGACTTTTTGAAAATATTTTCTGTTCCTTTGACCTGGGTTTCTTTTTCTCCTCATATACATATTATTTATAAATTTGATCTTTCCACAGTGTCACAGATTTCCTGGATGCTTTGTTACTGGGTCTTTTTTTTTTTCTTTTTCTTTTCTTTTCTTTTCTTTTTTTTTTTCTTTTTTTTTTTTTTTTTTTTTGATTTGACAATTTGACTGAATGATCTATTTCTATCTTATCTTCAAGGTCTGATAGTCTCTCTTCCACTCAGTCTAGCATGTTGGTGAGGCTTTCCTTTGATCTTGTTTGACTTCCCAAATTGTTCTTTCTTTTGTCCTCTCTCTCTCTTTCTCTCTCTCTCTCTCTCTCTCTCTCTCTCTCTCTCTCTCTCTCTCTCTGTCTGTCTATCCATCTGTCTTTATTTCTTTCAACAGGGTCTCCTGAAACTCACTCTGTAGACCAAGCTGGCCTAGAAATCACAGAGATCCTCCTGCCTTTGTCTCCCAAGGGCTTGGATTGAAGGTATGAACCTCTAGGCCTGGAACATCCCAAGTTTTACTTTTCATTTTTTTTATTTCATTTTACCTCTCCCCAAACAGTCTCTTTTTTCATTCTATTTTCATACTTTGAATTGATTTTAACTTGTTTGTCATTTTATTTCGCTGTGTTTTCACCATCTTCATTAAGACATTTTTATTCCTAGCCTCTTTGCACGTCTTGAATATGTTTATAATTGCTGTTTTGAAGCCCTTGTCTTTGCATCAGGTAAGTGTTTGTATTGGAGTGCTATTGCAATATGGGTGCTGGTTTCTGAAAGAGGCATATTACCTTAGCTGGTCATCATCTTAGCTTCTTTTCTATTGCTGTGGTAAGACATCATGACCAAGACAACCTAGAAAAGAAATCTTTTAAGTAGGGCTTGCTT